>NC_142575.1:29702500-30002500 GCF_041283825.1 Pyrus communis
TATATGACTTTTCTCTTTGACATAGCATTTGTTTTAGCTAAATGTAGACATGCACTTAATTTCATGCCCGACTTTTTTAAAGTTTTTCCTTTTTATTTCTTTTATATCGTTATATGACTTTTCTCTTTGACATAGCATTTGTTTTAGCTAAATGTAGACATGCACTTAATTTCATGCCCGACTTTTTTAAAGTTTTTCCTTTTTATTTCTTTTATATCGTTATGTAAGCGTCGGATTATCTGATGAATATGACTTTTTCTCTTTGATTTATTTTGTCGTTAGTTTATACGTCCCCGTCTTTGTAGTGTAGCTTAAATTATTAATAATAACCTTGATTGTAATAAAACAAGGGTAAATTATAATTTATTCTTTCAAGTACGAGGGTCAATTATAACTTCATATAACATTTTAATTTCATATATTTAGTCATATTTTTTTTCAGTGTCAAACATCTGTTAAAAAATCTGTTAATTTCATACATTTAGTTATATTTCTTTTTAGTTTCAAACATTTGTTAAAAAATCCGTTAAGTTAACTGTTGATGTGGCAAATATAAAGTCCGCATTAATGCTAACATGGATGCCAACTTTGCACCCTGTGAATAAAAAATAATAAAAAAATAAATTTAGATTATAATTAAAAACTAAAAAAATTTGAAAAGAGGATATGGGCAAAGCTTGCCCCTATAACCCCATCTCTTCCTCGACTCCATCCCTTCTCCTCTGCGCTTGTCTGCAACCAAGAATTTGATTCTTGGTTTGGGAAGCTTCTTCCGTCGCTGCCTCTTCCTCCAACAAGTCCATCAACGACATCCTTACCGGCTCTGCCGTTCCCGACGCCATCTCTCCCGACGACACGTCATTTCCTGTTTCTTCTCCCCCTTATCGGCTTCTTCCGTCACAGATGATGCCGCAACGGCATGCTACAGCTTCCTGCACTGACAACGATCTCTCCTCGTTCAATGCTGCCGTCAATCACCGTCCTAACGAGTCTTTCGCGACCTTATCGGCCGCGAACCGCATGGAGCTCCAGCACTAGAACATCGAGGCAGGGGGTTGTCCACATCCACCTCGTTGGACGGAATCGAGGTGTTGGGGCTGAATCGGGTGGAGCCCCGCCGCCAGACCTGCCTCTCGCCCTACTGAGTCATGTCGAGATCGAACTCGGGAGTGACGGAACGGACCCAGCTGCGAGCGAGTTGTGAGATCGTGGGTTCCGGTGGTGGTGATTGGAAGCGTATAGGAGTGTGAGCCGATGTAGAGGAATTGGTTACTGGGGATGACGGCCAAAAAAAAAAAAAACAAAAAAATCATTCACCAAGCTGCCCAGATCCTCCCTTCAAATTTTTAAGTTTTTAATTATAAAAAAAATTGATTTTTTATTAAATTATACTTTTTATTATTTTTTATTCACAAGGTGCAAAGTTCACATTCATATCAACACAGATGTGGACCCTACATTTGTCACGTCATTACTTAATGATTAAGTTAACGGATTTTTTAACGGATGTATAAAACTAAAAAGAAATGTAACTAAGTATATGAAATTGAAATGTTTTTAAAATATTGTATAAGGTTGCAATTGACCCCATACTTGAGGGGTAAAATGTAATTTACCTAAAAAAATAATATATTCTAAAAAACGGAAAAAGGATTATTTTTTCGTTTTCAGATGGTGTTGGACACATTTATTTGTTAACAACTTGACATGAACACCACTGTTAAGCTAATAAATAAATTTGAGGCACAAACATGGATTTCTTTTCTAACAAGTTCATCACTTGGACATTCTACATAATTAACATTCAAATAGGTGGCCAAATTATATCGTAAAGATATTGATTGTATTAAAAACATGTAAGTATTGTAGTTAAATTCATATTTTATCACAAATAGTCCTTGAAATTGACTAGCGCATGAAAATGATTCTGAAATTGAAACTTGATCAATGTTGTTTATGAATATGGAGATTGTTGTTTGGTGGCTGGGTTCAAAGAAGAAGGAGAAGATGAGGATTGTTAGTTTGTTGTTTTTCTTCTTTGTACGTTTTTAAATCTTTGAAACACTTTCTTTAATCCATGTGTCAACATACTATTGGAATGTAGAGTTTTATGTATTTCATATCAGCACATAATAGAATTTTTTTTTTACAAAATCCAGACAGAAGACGATATTATTCAATTTTCAACTTCAGATATCATCTTGATGTGGTGGGTCAATCTCAGAAACCACTTATGATAAAAACTCAATATAATATAATAACTTAAGTTTAACAAGTCACCATCGGCAAAACCAATCTTTTTAACATGTTACTAAGGAGTCTATTCATTGACCAATCTTTGTAACATATTACCAAGGAGTCTATTCATTGTCAAATGATAAGATAATTATATTAAATTTAACTAAATTACGGCAAGCAGAATTCAAACTTGGTGCAGAAAAAAACACACTAGCGTAATTAGCTTGGCTAAACTCAAATCTTCTATTTTAAATTAATTATTTTACAAGTAATTTATGTAAATGTATCCTTAATTATATAAATAATTAAATAAAAATAAATAGAATCAGTGGTTGGGAATATATTTTTTTCCCCTTCTAGATTGGTCTTTGGTTTTAAGGGCAAGTAAGGTAACACAAGTCATTGACTTCCGTTTGTGTCCTTCGAGGTCCACTCCTTCCCCTCAAGCGAATAAAAAGCTGTAATTCAGACTCATTCTCCTCACAAATCTCTCTTTCTTCGCCACTGTCACAATTTTTCATACATACAACCCAGCAAATTCAAAACCACTAAACATATTCCATCCAGCTAGCCGCACAATTAAACTGATCATTTTGTCTCTGGTTTTCTCTTCGAATGTGAAAGACTTTGCTTAGAGAAATGATGAATATGTTCTTCCCTCGACTTCTTCCTCATTCTCTTTTCTTTGTAGCTTGCTTTGTAACTTTTTCCTTTGGAGCTACTCGATTGCCAAATGATGAAGGTACGAGTAATTCACCTCAATATCTCTATGTCAAAATCTTTCTTAGTTTCCTTTGTTTCATTCTATAAATGATAGTTTTAAGTTTGTTTGATAATCTTTAGTTTTCAATTTTTTTGAGTTTCCAAAATTTGGTTTGGGTTAATTCTGGTTTTCAGTTTACAATTTTCGGAGAAGTGAAAACAGTTACCAATGAACTAAAAATTAAAAACTGAAATTAAAAATGGTTATCAAATGGACCTTAGGTAAAAAGATATTTGTGTGAACTTAGTTGAAATTTTCAATCATATGAAGCTAAGGCGCACTCTGTAGTTCTTGTCTATGCATCAAAAAAAAAAAAAAAAAAAAACTTCCATTTGTTGAGCACGATGTTAATTTGTTGCATTTTATTTTGCGTATATGCAGTGCAAACTTTGAAAGACATAGCAAAGACACTGGGGAAGACGAACTGGGATTTCAGCGGAGACGCAGATCCATGCAGCGGCCAACTTCCATGGACTGATCTAAGCTTACCCAAAGCAGTTCAGAATGCCATCAGTTGTAATTGCTCCTATGAAAGTTCCACTGTCTGCCATATTACCAACATGTAAACCTCTCTCTCTCTCAAAAACAAACATGCCCGACTTAGAACTTAGTGAGATTTTTCAGTGTGCTCAAAATATGAACTAATATAATACGTGTCATTATATAAATAGTGTGTTATTTGTGTTAAAAAATTAACACAATTTGAAAAATAAAACTTCCTTCCATTTATACAACAACACGTGGTATACTTCTGAACATAATGAAAAATTTTCTCTACATCTCATAAGCTAATACCAAAAAGTAATGCTAAAGAAACTAAATTCTAATCACTAAATTTGCAAACTAAATGATGTATCACAAATAGAAATAAGCACGTTTATTGACATTTAAGTAATAATTCAATCATCAACTTCCATGTTCTTTAATTTTCAAAATTATGTCTCCAAATTTAATCTCCCTAGTATTACCCCATACCAAATAATCTTATTGGGTTTTTGTGATTTAAATTGATGTGCATTTATTGGTGCCGCCCCCAGCAAAAGTTTTACCGGAATATTTTTAGATCGCTGGGATATTTTCTTCGATTAGAATTACGTAATTAAAATGCTACTTGTTTTTCAATTGACGGGGAGGCAAATTCGGATTTGGTACATCCTTTAAATTTAATAAGAGAAGTGCCATTAGACTATCAACTAGTTAGTAGAATGGTAATGGTGCTAACTTTTTTTGTTGACGCCTCATTTTTCAATTTCTTTGATTAAACTTTTGTTCTTTTTTTTAAGAATTTGATTTAACATTTTTTATACAATTTTATTAGAAGCATGTTTGATTTTATTGGTTCAGTTAATTATATAGTACATTTTGTTTCCTGATACATTTAAAATCGAAAAGTACCAAAAGTTGGTGTGTTTGTTTTTAAATGTACCATAACTTTTAAAAATATTTTTCATATAACAATACGTAAAATTTTAATAAAAATAATGAAGTTTTTTATGAAAGTATTAATTATTTATTTTTTAATGAAAGAAGAGACTAATTAAATATAATAACAGAAATACAAAGTTAATTTTTTAGTGATAATGATGAATTACTTAAACTAATATTTTTAATAAAGTCGTCACTCAGTACTATGGTTTGGTGGTATTCCTCTTCACTTGGAAGTGAGAGGTCTTAGGTTTGAATTTCGTGAATGACGAATTCGATACCAAATTATAAAAAAAAATTAATAAAACCACGAATGTAAAATTCCTAGATAAAAAATGGAGGAAATTCTAAATTCTTGGTTTTCAATTTATTTGACACGTAACATGCACATAAGATTATTGCGTTAATAAACACTAATTTAAGTACTTAATGTGATAAAGAGACATAAGTTGGAAAATAAACGTTGGGTTATATAGAATTGTCATTGATTAACTTATTTCTTAAGGCATTAAAAATTGCTCATTATATTTTTCTTTTCTGGATAAACAGTTTGGTCGTTGTGTTTTGAACGAGTTCAATCTCATGCAATATTTAGAAATATTAAGAGAAAAATAAAGAAAAAGCTGAGAAAATAACTTGACTAAGCAAAAGCAACGTACAGATTAGGCGCCTTTTGTTGTGAAAGGTTGAAAAGGACAGGATCAAAGTTTTTCGGTCTTTGTTATGCGAATCACATTAAAGAAAGAAAAAAAAATCAAGAAAGGTGTCTACATGAAGACTTTTTTAGGCCAATGAATCTGAATGAGCAGAAATTTTTTTTTAAGTACTCAGTATTCAAGTAAGTAATTTAAGCGTTATAAATGAGTGAAGACATAAAAAAAAATATCATTTTTTCTCACTTATATTATGATATGTGATGTACTACTTGAAAAAATCTCTTCTTAATGAGCATTTTCTCCTACAAAGAATTTTTTTTTTTTTTTTTTTTGTCAAGGGATAGATTTTGTTAGGTTAGATGTTAAATTAGTCATCGATAGGATTTGAACACACGTTGTCATGCAAAAGCTCAACACTTTTACATTACTGTAGTAAAGGGCCACTTGCCTCCTACATAGAAAATTATGCATGTAGACTAAGTGAGACAAATAACTTGCATTGAACGAGTTAAATCATAAAATTTTACATTTAATCATATATAAATACGTGTAAATTTTTGTTAACATGGTATATAATATTATATCAAAAATATTAAAAATAATATATTTGTTTGATATAAATTGATCACAAGTGTGCGAGGAGAGATTTTTTTTTTTTTGAAAAAAAAAAAAAAGAAAGAGGATTAGCTGGTCATTTTGTCACGACAGTTAACTTTTTCGAGAGTCGAAAAAACTCATAAAGATTGCAAGGAGAGATGTTGATTAGATGGTTGGAATTCGGTTTTGTAGACCCCATGTCTATTTGATATATGTATCAATCAATTTTTCTTTTCTTGTTTCCGTTGAAAAGTACCAATCAATTTTTCATTACACGTCCCCCAACTCGGGCCTGTTATTTGAGCCCGCCCTCTTACTCGGCCCCTCGGGCCAATCGCTCGCATGAGCTGGAACAAGAAGAGGAAGGCAATTTGATGAAATGGTTGCCGGTCCACTACCCACGGTGGAGTTGCTCTAATCTAACCCCATGCCCATGAAACCTCCAAAATAAAGTAGGAATTATAAGGCTTAGTGTGGGCCTCATCGAGTTGCCTATTGGCAAGTTGGCACGTCATATTCAATCATTCAACCTTATGTCGGGCAAGGTAGCTAGCTAGGCCTATTGATTTCAATTGGATTTGAGGGATGTTAGTTTAATAGCAAAGTCGAGCTCGTTTGTTTCTTTTGATTTTCTCACGCCCTGACCTTAGCTTTGAAAAGATTTTTTAGTATGCTAAGAATACGAGTCCGCACACCAAGTATCATAATATAAGTAATTAAGTACTTGAAAAAGAAATTTACAACCACTTGTATTATGACACTTAGTGAACCAGTTTTGTTCTCTACACACTTGCGATATAATATTACATAATAAAAGCTTTAAAATTTCCAATCGCTCGCATGAGCTGGAACAAGAAGAGGAAGGCAATTTGATGAAATGGTTGCCGGTCCACTACCCACGGTGGAGTTGCTCTAATCTAACCCCATGCCCATGAAACCTCCAAAATAAAGTAGGAATTATAAGGCTTAGTGTGGGCCTCATCGAGTTGCCTATTGGCAAGTTGGCACGTCATATTCAATCATTCAACCTTATGTCGGGCAAGGTAGCTAGCTAGGCCTATTGATTTCAATTGGATTTGAGGGATGTTAGTTTAATAGCAAAGTCGAGCTCGTTTGTTTCTTTTGATTTTCTCACGCCCTGACCTTAGCTTTGAAAAGATTTTTTAGTATGCTAAGAATACGAGTCCGCACACCAAGTATCATAATATAAGTAATTAAGTACTTGAAAAAGAAATTTACAACCACTTGTATTATGACACTTAGTGAACCAGTTTTGTTCTCTACACACAAAATTTCTTCTAGCTTTGGGGTGTAAAAATTTTAAAGCTTTTATTATGTATGTAAAACGCTACCGTTTAGAGCTATGAAAAGTGATTATCACTCATCTTTTTCTCTTCATGCACCCTATTGATTTCTAGCCTTCGACGAATCAAGGGACATGAATAAAACCAAATTATGCAATAATCATTTTCATAAAGCTATAAGTTATTCTTGACATGCAAGTTGGATTGAAAATTTCGATTTCGACCAATTCTGTTTTTGTCGGGTTACAAACAAAAATATGAAGAAAAATGGAACGCATCTTAAAATTAAGCCGCCTTTGCCATCGTTACATAGTTACTAATTTGTGATCCATCATTGGGTATAAAGCCAACATAATTCTGATATCTCTAGACCCTAGTGGGGTTTCCATTTTCCCAAATCCTTTACCCTCTAGATTTTTAATTTTTCTTCAACCGGCAACCAATTGGAAGTTTTTCTTGGTCTAATAACACCTTTGTTGTGCCTTGAAATTCAAGAAATGCAGAAAGACTAATCCATTTCCTTTATTGAATGACCAATGAAATATCAATTACAACCTACCATGGACCGCAATTCAAGTTAAGCTTATATGCAAAATCGAGTTCATGGGATGTGACCAGTTTGCTCAATTACGACAGCAATGTGTTTTTGAGCTGGTCATGAGCCAGCATAGACGTTCTGTGGCATGCTGCGTTGTTAGAACTTGGTATTACTGCTGTACTGTATTTAGGCTTGATTCTTGCATACTTGATCGACGTACAACATTTCGCAGCCACCATGATTCTTGCGTACTTCTTGTACACGAACAACTTTGTATCGGCCTAGTTATTAGTTACAAAGTCGATGAAAGAATGATTCACAGTGTGCTTGTAACAAATACACATTTAATGTTTGTGTAATTCCTCAAGTTTTATTCTTTCTAAAGAACATTGGACATTTTCCTTCGGTTTTAAAGTAAAAAAACCAATTCCTTCTTCCTATTTAATTCCCTGACCAAAAGTAAGTATTTTCTGTGATAAATTAGTGTTTTAACTGTTTGGTCTCATTTTATGGCAGCTTTTTCTTTTAATCACAGTATAGATGCGTAATGGATATTTGTTAATTTGCAACTGATCTTTGAAACCATGTTTTCCGATGAAACACAGAATTCTAAGATCCCAAGATTTGCAAGGAACACTCCCAGTAGAGCTGGTAAATCTCACCTATCTTCAAGAAATGTAAGCATATTTTTACCCCTCCAAGTTTACATTATTAAAAGTAAAAAGAAAATAAATATGTGTCGTGTAAATGGTTTATTCTAATTTCATACATAGCTTACCTTTATTTCTGTTGTCAATGAGACAATAACTGGTTTCTTTCTTTCTCCTTCAGCGACCTCAACCGCAACTACCTGAGCGGTACCATCCCTCCAGAATGGAGCTCTCTTCCACTTCTGAACATGTACTGTCTTCTCTCAAACTGCATGCATTTTTGTGTTTGATGTTCATGTCATGTTCTTATTGCTTTATTTGGTCATTCCAATGTTCTTCAGCCATTTCTTTCTTAAACTATGAATCTACTACATTGAGTTTTTTTCATGATGGGCTTCCGTGGTCATGAGGCGCTTGAATCATAAATATTGAATCGAACACATGGGGTTCATTGCCCTCGTATTGACGAACATGTTAATGTTATTGAGCCTCTTGCTTGATAAAAGTGATCTTAAGACTACAGTTTTTGAAGCAGATCCCTTCTTGGAAATCGTTTGACGGGTTCCATCCCCAAAGAGCTTGGAGACATCACCACCCTGAAGAGTTTGTGAGTGTTAATTGAGCATTTGTTTCTTGCTTACCCCATTTGATTCTGTGGAGATCCTTAATGATGTTTTTTTTAATCAATGGAATTGAATTTATTTGTATAGTGACATCAGTTTCAATAATTTCTCTGGACCTCTCCCTCAGGAGCTTGGATCTTGGGCCAACATAGAAAGAATGTAAGAGTCCTATTCAAATTTTACCGTGTTAAAAAGTATTTGGTTTATTTGGAATTTTCTTTCTTGTAGACAAATTCTGGATGTTTTCACCAGTAAATCATCTACTTCTTTATCATTGATATATTGTTATGTCTATTTTATACTTAGGCTGCTTTCCTCAAACAACTTTACTGGGGAGTTGCCAGAAACATTTGCAATGCTTACCAAAATAAAGGACTTGTAAGCTTCTGTGGTTTTTCCTTCTTAAAGGTTTCCTGAGCACTTATACTTCACTGCTTTCTGTTACTAATTCGAAGGATTTTCCCTTTTCCAATCATTATGCAGTCGGGTTTGTGACAGTCACTTTTCCGGACAGATACCTGATTTTATTGAGAACTGGACAAATCTTGAAAAACTGTGAGTATTTTTCTTTTTTGTGTCATCTTTCTGCTATTTGATTCTGAATTTTATCTCTAATTCATATGTTATGACTCGTTGAAACAGAGTGATTCAGGCTAGCGGTTTGACAGGGCCAATTCCTTATGGCATTTCTCTTTTGACGAACTTAACTGACTTGTTAGTATATCCCGTCTCTATTTTTAAATACAAAACGATTAGCGAAATGCGTAGTTTATGTTCATGGCTCAATTTTAACTTGCAGGAGAATCACTGACTTGAGTGGACCCGAATCACCCATTCCTTCGCTGAATAAGATGAAAAATATGAGGACACTGTGAGTTAATGGTTCCATGACACACAATTTTTGTCTGTACCAGAAGTCTTCTGTAAACTCCAAGCTTTTGTGTCTGCTGCAGGATGTTGAGGAGTTGCAACCTGATTGGAAAGATACCTCCATATCTTGAGCAAATGAACAAGTTGGTAACTTTGTAAGTACAAATGTCTTAGTCCCTATTTTTTCCGTCTTCAAATAAAAAATTTCTTCTAGATGTGATTCTACTAATTCAATGATTATTGAAGTGACTTATTAGACAATGTTGGGTGGACTTTATGTTTCTGTATTTATTAAGAGAACATCTCTTTCAGATATCATTTCCCTCTCTGCAGAGGGCACATCTAAACTGCATTTGCTATTTGTTTGTGCAGAGACCTCAGCTTTAACAAACTGACCGGAGAAATTCCAAGCAGCTTCGGTAGTCTACCAGATGTGACTTATATGTAAGCAAATGACCAATCTAATCTTTCTTACATGAAATTCAAGCAGATATTCTTCAATGGTTTGGTTACACCCCAGCCTGACAAGCTGGAAGTATTTCCAATCACGATTACTATAATTAAGAGTCACGGGTTATACTGCAATAAAATTTAGTTTATTCATTATAGTCATTACTACTCATGCAATTAACTGACATAAGGTGATCCATTGGATGTGTCTTTCAGATGGAAGTACTGATCTAATGGACTCAGAGTTGGCAAACTCAATTTTTCAAACCTTCACAAAGAAATTCCTAAGAATAAACACTATATTCTTTACTGAGTTATTCTGTATTCATTATTTTTAGATTCTTAACTGGAAACTTGCTGACTGGACCTGTACCTGCTTGGCCGCCAAGTCTCAACGTGTAAGCTTCTCTTCCAAATGCTACTCTTTTGCTACCAAGGAAATTTATGCTTTTTTTACTACGATAGATATAAGACTATTATATCAAAAACTTAATTCGAACCATGTGAATGCCTACCTCTTTCTCCTCACCCTTGTTTCCTTTTGTTAGCGCTTCTTTTATTCTGGTTTATGAAACCTCAACGAATATGAGGACTGGGGGGAAGATGATTAATAATGAAAATGAAAGGATGAAGAAAATCACACAGAGAATGTATGTCCTCGCTGCTCTGCAGAATGCAGCAGAGGAAAATCCTTCTTCATTCAATATTCTCTCACTCTCTCTATCACACACACAAGTCATGCAAAGAGAATATTACCTTAGACATCACAAAGTGATCTCAGCCACACATCTAGCTATTTTCCAGGATCATCACACATGGCATTATTTGCCTTGCATCTTTGAACCCACACTTGGCAATATTACAACTCAAGTGAATACACAATTAAGCTCATAACTTATTTTTCACTAATTCTAATCAGCTAGAGACTTACAATTCAACAGAATTTGCGTCATAGCTCTTTTTGTGCAGTGATCTTTCATATAACAACCTCGCCTTAGAGGATGCAAGTTGTCAACCACAAGTCGGCCTGTAAGAATGTTTCATTAGCTTGAAGTTAATCTGTATGTGTTATGTGGAGAAAAGCTTAACTTTTCATTTTTGTTAATTTCTGCAGTGATTTGTTTGCAAGCTCGTCAAAAGGCAATAGTTCGTAAGTTCCAATTAATCGTCTCAAAGCATGCACCTATAAATTTACTTCGGCATCCAACCGTGTATTTTGTACTCTTTTTTTTTTCCAACTTCTTCTCATTTATGATTGCTGACATTTTCTGTACCCTGAATTACTCTATCAGGAGAACTGTTTCATGTTTAAAAACTTCAGAGTGTCCAAAATGTAAGCCGAGTTTCTACACAATAATTACCTTTATTTTTTCGGTTCATTCTTTTTTAGTTTTCCTCCTTAATGCCAACTTACTTCCATTTTCTTTTTTCACAGATTTGCACTACTCTCTCCATATAAATTGTGGTGGGAAACAAGTTACTGTCCCTGGAGAGAAAGATACAGTATATGATGATGACACATTTCAAGCTGGACCTTCATCATTTTACCAGAGCAGCACAAATTGGGCATTAAGCAGCACCGGTTGGTTCATTGATGTTGAACGCCCTTATGACACCTTTATAGGGACTAATGGAACTAGACTCTCTATGGCCAATCCTCAACTGTACATGAACGCACGCCTTTCTCCCATCTCTCTAACTTATTTTGGGTTTTGTCTGGGAAATGGAAACTACACTGTAAACCTCCATTTTGCAGAGATAATGTTTAGAAATGGCAAAACATATAAAAGCTTGGGAAGGCGCATATTCGACATTTACATTCAGGTAAGTATCGCATCCACTTCCATGTATACCAGTGAATTATTCTAATTTTCAACAAGCATTGTTTATATTTTGGACGATTTGATGTTAACTTTCACATTTATGATCATGAAATGTTAAGCAACTAAATTAGTATATATACGTACATATATATATATATATTGCAGGGAAAACTAGTGAAGAAGGACTTCAATATCATGGATGAAGCTGGTGTGTTTGGTGATGTAGTCATAAAGAACTTTACTGCTCCTGTGACTAATAGTACATTGGAGATTCGTTTCTATTGGGCCCGGATAGGGACGACGGCCATCCCTGTTAAAAGAGTCTATGGTCCACTTATTTCTGCTATTTCAGTAGACCCAAGTAAGTTTCCACTGATCTTAGCTTCGTCTAATTACTATGCGTCGACCATATGCATTGATATATCTACTAAATTAAGAGACCCGACTTCAGTTCTGCAAGGTTCTTCTTCTTCAATATTTCCTTTCCCTTGTAATTTCACAAAAATGCTTCTGCGTGTTTCTTCTGTTTTACATAGTTTGAGCCAAGACTTGAAGAAATACTCTTAAATTTTCTTATCACATAATATGCTGTTTTTTATTTTTCTAGGTGACGGGTATGCGCTTTTAAATACAACAAAATTCAACTTCGAACATTTTAAACTATTTACATGAAAACTATCCAGTTCACTTAAGGAAACATATAATATTTAATTACAACCATCCAACGAAAGTTTGTTCAAGGGATTACTTCATTTACTATCTACTTATTTAAGGATGCCCTAAAGACGGGGTTCAATCTTCTGTTTCGTTTTGCATTAGATAGCTGGTTGACCAATACAACCTCATATTAATTACATTTACATTTACACTAATTTAAGCTATATTCTTACTTTCGACAGACTTTGATCCCCCGCCAAAACCTGGTGGAAGTGGCGTGCCTGTAGGTGTTGTGGTTGGAATTGTGGTTGGAGCAATCTTCATGATACTACTGATATTTGGTATTCTTTGGAAGAGAGGCCTCCTAGGACAACAAAAGACATTGGAGGATGGTATTAATTTGCAGTTTATTCTGTTATACTTGTTTTTCCTTTTTGTTTCTCCTTTACTTTTTCTCATCGTGTTTTTTCGTATCTAAGTGCAATTTTATGCTATTTTGTATGGTTTTCAAGCATATTGACGTGCACCACAAAGACAGTAATTATTTAGATATTGAGCTTTCCGGCAATTTGATGTTGCTGTAATATATGTATATATCGTCCAAACTCATGATGCAAAGTGCTGCCTACAGATCCAGTTACTAGTTAAATTCTAGAATCAGGCACAAAGTATTAATAACTAAGAATGCTATCGTTCTAAACGTTTTCTTAGACACAATTTCTTATGAGTTTTACTTGTTATACAGATTTGAAGGGTGTGTACCTGCAAACTGGTAAATTTACCTTCAAGCAACTCAAAGATGCCACGAGCAACTTTAACAAAGCCAATAAGATTGGTGAGGGTGGTTTTGGTTCTGTTTATAAGGTATTCTTCGGAGCAAAGAATTTAGTTATTGATTACATTTTTTTTCTAATTTGATAATGTCCATTCTAATGAAAGTTAATTTGCTCTGTAGTGATGTTAATTTGATTATCTTTCTCAAATGTAGGGCGTTCTAGCAGATGGCACCATAATAGCTGTTAAGCAGCTTTCTTCCAAATCAAAGCAAGGGAATCGTGAATTTGTTAATGAGATTGGCATGATTTCTGCTCTGCAACACCCTCATCTTGTCAAGCTCCACGGATGTTGTATTGAAGGAAATCAACTATTGCTTGTTTATGAGTACCTGGAAAATAATAGCGTCGCTTGCGTTTTATTCGGTAAATACTAGTCTTGTCTGCCAAAAGTTCATTTCTTCATACAGTGGGCATAAAAGATCTTATGCACTAAAAATATGTCCATTACAACTAACTTTGTTTAATTTGGCAAATTGAAGGGGTAGAAGAAAGTCAATTGAAGTTGGATTGGCCAACAAGGCACAAGATTTGTATTGGTACAGCAAGAGGTTTGGCTTATCTTCATGAGGAATCAAGATTGAAGGTCGTTCATAGAGACATCAAGGCTTCTAATGTTCTGCTTGATAAAAATCTTAACCCGAAAATATCTGACTTTGGATTGGCCAAGCTTGATGAAGAGGATAATACACACATTAGCACCCGTATTGCTGGAACGTAGTGAGTCCCTAAACTTTTATTTATCTTCTTATTGTCTTGTTTTGATCTTCTTCCACCCTTAAAAAAGAAGATAGAGCAACGGAAAATCTCTAACTTACATAATTTTCAACCTCATCAAATCTTTGTTGTTCAAGAAATTTCAAGGGCAGATTTTTTTCTTTGAATATAGTTGTATTACTGTGTATCTCTCAAACTATTGGATTAATCTTAAGTATTCAATTAGCAATATTTTTACTAGTTATTTTAGCTAGATTTGGGTTAATGATATGATTTCATGATATTGCAGTGGATATATAGCGCCCGAATATGCAATGCGGGGTTATCTGACTGATAAAGCAGATGTCTATAGTTTTGGTATTCTCGTATTGGAAATTGTTAGCGGGAGAAACAACACAACTTACTGGAAAAAGGAAGAAAGCTTTTATCTTCTTGATTGGGTAACATGAATTTACTACTTCCTAATTTAACTTCAAATTTTCTCAATATACCTTATACGTGTGAAAGTACGTTTGAATCGGTGAAGTTTAATCCAAAGACAGTTTATATTGCCTTTGTTACTTCCATTTTTTGTAGGCACGACTTCTAAAACAGCAAGGGAATTTGATGGACCTAGTTGATCCAAGGTTGGGATCCGACTTTAACAAAGAGGAGATGATTGTTGCAATTAATGTGGCTCTTCTTTGTTGCAACGTTACTTCAACAGCTAGGCCTACCATGTCTTCAGTTGTGAGCATGCTCGAAGGAAAGGCTGTTATTCAGGAGTTGGTCTCGGATCCAAAAGCCGAGAGTATTGAGATCGATGCAATGAGGAAACATTTTCAATCTAGTTTTGGAAGGGTCACGAGCGAGAAACGGATAGAAATGGATCAGTCAACTGAAGGGCCATGGACTGCTTCATCCGCGTCTGCTCGGTTATC
The DNA here is from genome assembly GCF_041283825.1 of Pyrus communis. NCBI lineage: Eukaryota > Viridiplantae > Streptophyta > Magnoliopsida > Rosales > Rosaceae > Pyrus > Pyrus communis. Next base: position 29,717,565 of record NC_142575.1, read on the forward strand.
TGTTTGAGTCAACCTGAAATAGAAGCGAGAGAATTTGTGCTGCACAGTTATCTGTTTGACTCAACCTTAGCACGCTAAACATATCAGCTAATAAATAATTTGCATTTCCTCTGTAGCTATTTTCTTTTTTCTGTTTGATAATATAGTAGACAGCAGAACTGAAGAAGTTTCTACAGCATGGTGATTATAAAATGTGAAATCAGCTCTTTTCAGTATTTTGTAGTATGATAAAATGATTTTCTTTTCGAATAATAAATTTATACTTCAATACCTAGATTGGATCAATTGTTTCGATCAACTTCCTTCAAAATAAAAACTGATCATAATCTTGGCTGCCAAGTTTGCAACACAGGGCAGCGTTTTAGTCAGAGGAAAATGGAACACGTTACTTGGCAGCTAAATTTTGGTATTTGAATGTTTTCGAGCTTATACTGCCAAGTATAAAATAATGGCTCATGCTGTTGCTAAAATTAAAGTAACTTAGTACTAGTTTGTTACGGCTTAAATTATAAAATAAAATAAAATAAAAAACGGGTATTATAAAAAGCTTCCAGCTTCAGAATTTTATTATCACAAATCGTCACTAACAGATTAAAAAGTCAGCTAAGTTCAGGCAAGTTTCATCGTATTACAAATACAAAAGTTGTAAAGGAAGGGAATAGAGTAAGTTGGTTGAACACTATACTATTTTGGCTATGTGGTTGTTTGTGAAGAGAGTAGGAAGGTACACCAAAATTGAAAAGGAGGGGAATACAGCAACTTGGTTGAGAGAAGGAACATAATTTAGTAAAATCGGAAATCATTAACGGAGGATTTTCTACAAAAAAAATATATAGCTAATATATAAGGTAAGCAAGATTCAAAGAATGTGCATGAAAAGAAAAATTATACATGATGTAAATCATTCCTAAAAGATAAACAAATTGCCAAGTTTTCTTAAATTTAGTTTTGGAAGTTCTAGAATTTAGGTATCGTTTGGTATGCAGACGGGACGAGACGGAACGGAATGGGACGGGACGGGACAGGACGGAACGGAACGGAGCGGGAGCAAAGATGCCCTCGGATGGAAACAAGGAGGAAGAAGGAGACGGAGAGGTTATAATTTTGCGTTCCACGGATGTGGAACGAGTCGTTCCAGGGGGTGAGGTGAAACGAAAATTCACCCAAAACTTGTTCCGTGGAACAGCTTGTTCCACCCGTTTTAGGCACACCAAACGTGAGAGAACGCCTTGTCCCACTCTGTTCCGTCTCGTCCCACGTACCAAACGGTACCTTACTTCAATTGGATTGATTTTGATTGTTGTAGAATATAGGTAAATACAATTACAAGAATCCCTACTACATATCTAATTGGTACAAAGTAATTAAGTAATCAGCCTGTGATGCTCTCCCTTGTTAAAAAGGCCCAACTTGCCTAATAGAGATTTAAAACGTTCCTTTCCCAAAGCTTTAGTGAAAACTAGAAATATGGCCCGCGCACTACTGCAGGATTAGAAACCATGTTTCAAAGCTATAAGAAATTGTTACAAAAGTTAATGTTATTTACATTGAAAGATGTTTGAGCTTTTTGAAAGAGTTTTTACATGAAGAGCATAAATTGGATGAATGAAGCTCTTGGAATTCTTTGAAGCACTCTACAAATAGCATAACCTGTAAATGCTTGATTGTGCAACAAAAATTAGTAAAAGAAAAACTCTAGTTGATTTAGGCATGACTTTAATGGAAGAGAAGGAATCTCAAAACTAATAAATAAATGGAGGAGCTGTGAGAGAGAGTTGGACCAAAGGTTGAGAAATATCTGCAGAAATGCGAGATCGAGCTCTAATATCAACGGATTTATCCATTCAACAAACGAATAAATAAATAAATAACGTTATTTTAGTTAATTAAAATTGTTTAACACTCCGTTTGGTTGCCGAGAAACCGTGGAGGATTAGAAAACAAAAATTTCTGGAGATGTGAAATTTTAGTTCCTATTATTCCTTGTGTAATTATATTTCTAGGCATTGGAAATGGAAAACTGAATTAAAAATTAAATTAAATTAAGAAGCTGGCGGGTATTATCTTGAAAGCGTGGATTTAAAGGTTTGGGGATGAACAGAAAGTAGGGATTTTCCCACCAACCAAACAGAAAACTGGAAAAGAAAGTTGAACTGAACACGAAAGCCAACTCGATCGATCTCGTCCGCTTCAGCTAGGTTGTCCTCAAGCTCGTGAACGATAGCAGCCCGATCAACTTCCTGAGGGTTTTTTTCTCAGAGCTTCATACGCCACAAAAAGAATATAAATCAACACTATATACATAAAATCTCCAAGTCTTGAGACCGTACAAAGGATCAGGGTTTGTGATCGCAGAGTCGTGCGTGGCCCTGAAAGGTTTGGGATTCCCAGAGGAAAGAGATGGATTTTAGAGAGAGAAAATTGTAGAGAGAGAAATCTGAAAAGGAACTGAAGAAGGGTTGAGGAGTTTTACTCCTTAATCTTTTCTTGCTGATGATGACGACTCTCCGTCTTTCTCTGTCCTTCCCTCTTTGCAAGGTCATACCTCCCTTACCCGTTCCCTTCAACCCTTGCAGAAAATCCTCCCATCTCTCTGCGAATCCCTGAAATCCCTCGTAGCCATCGAAATCCTCTCATCTCTCTGCAACGGCTGTCCCGCAATGCCTGCGCCCATTCGGTCCCGAACCGTAGTGCCCTCAGAAATGTAAGTAACGGCAGAAGCACAGCCATACACTGGCAGAAATGTAAATAACGCAAAACAGAGGGCCCATTTTAGAATAGACTGGCAAAACCGTAAATATCTCAAAATCTGTTCAGAAACAAAATTACCCTCCTAACTTTTAATAACTACCTTCCAACCCATCCCCAAATCCCATGGATTTGTTGTAAATAAAGTGAAATCAAGGGGAAAATTTTTGACTTGACTGTAGCAGCTACAGTCAAATTACTCCTCAACTTCAGAATAGATAATGGCGATAAGTTGTGACATGGATGGAACATAATAACCTGTGACAACTTTTCCTTTCATGATTTTATTTCGGACATGGCAACAATCAATCTCAATGTGTTGTGTACGTTCATGGAATGCTGAATTTACGATAATGTGAAGAGCAACTTGATCATCACAAAACAAAGTTGTAGCCCCCTTGTTGCAAAGTTGTAGATCATGAAATAGATTTTGTAGCCAAGCCAACTCGCTGCCATGGATTCATACTCTGCTTCGACAGCGGACAAAGAGACTGTCCTTTGACGTTTGCTTGTCCATGAAATAAGAGAGTCCCCCAAAAAAATATAATAATCAGTGGTGGACCGCCGAGTGGTTGGGCACCCCGCGTTATCCAAGTTAAGTACACTTTCAACTTCAAATCATTTTCTAAAGAAAACATGATACCTTGTTCGGGAGTCCATTTTAAGTACCTCAAAATGCGCAATGTAGCCTTATAGTGTGACTTCTAAGGTGCTTGCATGATCTACTCAACAAGTGGAACAAGTACATGATATCTAGCAAGATAATAGTGGGATAAATTAGATGACCAATCAATCTCCTATATTTAACATGATCATTGAGCATTTCACCCACATCAAAAAGCAATTTGAGATTTTTCTCAATAGAGAAAGTGCTAGGTTGTGATCCTAAAAGACCCATATCATCGAGAATATCCAACAAATATTCCTTTGCAAGATAAAAATCCCCTTTTTTGAACGTACCACTTCTATGCCTAAAAAGTATTTTAAATTACCAAGATCTTTGATGTAGAACTTGGTATTTTAAAAAATGTTTTCGGTCATTAATTGTAGTTGAATCCTTTCCTGTAATCAAAATGTCGTCAACATAAATAAGGAGTGCAGTAAATGACTTACAAAAGCGAATAATTTGCTTTTGATTAAACATAACCAGCGGTCTTAATGGCTTGCGAAGACTTGAAAGATATTGTTGAGGGACTTGCTTTAAACCATAAAGCGATTTATTGAGGCGACGTACCAAATTCTCCTCCTGTCAGCTAAGATTAGAAGGCGGGGCCATGTATATTTCCTCCATGAGATCACCATGAAGGAAGGCATTATGAACATCCAGATAATGTAGGGACCAAGAAGAGGCAGTAGCAAGAGTAAGAAGGCAGCAGAATGTGACCAGTTTGGCAGTAGGGGAAAATGTATCATCATAATCAATACCCTATAACTAAGTGTACCCCTTAGCAACCAAACGAGCTTTGTAGCGCTCAATACTGCCATCAAATCTGTACTTGACTTTGTAGACCCATTTGCAACCAATACATGCCTTACCATGGGGCAAATGAGTAATACTCCAAGTGTTGCTAGCCTCTAGAGCTTGGATTTTGTCATCCATGGCTTGACGTTATTTAGGATCTTTACACGCCTCTGCATAAGTGGTTGAGTCCACAATGGTAGAAAAACTAGAAATGAAGGCAGACTATAGCGGCGACAATTATTGGTAGGATAAAAAATTTGAAAGTGGATGTCTAGTACTAGAACTGGGCAGACGAGGGCATGTGTAGGGGAGGGGGCAACGTAAGAGAAGGATAAACATAGTCGTTGAGTTTCATAGTTGTAAGGTGACAAGATCCCCAGAGAGGGATAGAAGCGGGAGCAAAGGCAGGTTGAGTGGCAAGTTGCATGTCAGAAAGCTAATCATCAGGCTGCGTGTCACATAGATGATCATCAGGCTGTGATAGCAACAAGGTACTCATCGAGTGACTGCGTGTTAGATAGCTAATCATCAGGCTGCGTGCATAGAGCTCATCATCAGGCTGCGTGATAGTAGCATGGTGCTCATCAAGTGACTGCATGTTAAAGAGCTGATAATCAGGAGCAATATTAAGATGTGTCTCGGCATTTTGTGAGGCACTGGTGCGGTCATGCAGTTTATGGCATGGTGAGGAAGGCTCAATGCAAAAACTGAACATGGGTGTATGATGGTTGTTTGAATGGGGATTCAATTCCTTTTAGCCATGATAGGGAAACACATCCTTGTGGAAAACGACGTCTCAACTCGTAAAACTATGTTTGGAGTGAAGATTGTTAGTGTATATGAAAAAACTGATTTCGATTTAGAGAGAGAGAGCAAGACAGAGAGCAGAAAAAAAATGAACAGAGGGGAAACTGAATAGTTTTCTTCCTTTCACTCTCGCCTAAAGATGCAGAGATGAGACTTTCTTCATATATCAAAAAGAGAGCACTCACATGCTTTTTACATCACAGTTAGCCTTAACTTGGGACCACACACACTACAATTCATCTTAGTCACTCATCTAACTAATTACATGGATCAATCAACACATGGCACTCATGGGCTTTTAGTAAAATTAAACTTTACACTTTGCATCATTTTGCATAAGTGAATACACCAATTTAGAACATCTTATTTTAGACTTTTCAGCTCAACACTTATAATTCAACACTCCCCTTTAAGTTTTGAGCTGATTTCACACCTAGCATATCCCTGAGATAGTTAAACCGATCCTTTGTCAAAGCCTTAGTAAATATGTCTGCCACCTGCTCATTTGTTGGACAGTACACCAAATCGATTATCCCTTCCTGGAGTGCATTCTTGATAAAATGATACCTTATGTCAATGTGCTTGGTTTTCTGATGGAAAACAGGATTTTTAGTAATTGCAATTGCTGCTGTATTATCACAGTGCACTGGAGTTGCTTCAGTTTGCATCTCACAAAATCTTCAAGAACAAATCTAAGCCAAATGGCTTGAGCAGTTGCTTCAGATGCACTGATGTACTCTGCTTCTGCAGTAGAGATTGCTACACAATTCTGCTTCACTGAGGCCCACAAGAACACTCCACTGCCAAAAGAAAATGCATAACCAGAAATACTCTTGCTATCATCAACAAATCCTCCCCAATCACTATCACAGAATCTGTTGGAAGTATGCCCACAAAGCCACTCATTTGATGTAATAGCTTTTTGGAATACTTAATGTATTAAACTTTTATATGTTTAATGGAGGGCAAAGCTTATTGTTAATCACTATTTATTGTATCTTGTGTTTAAGCAATAAGGGAATCCAAAGAATGTATTTGATCTAAGAGATAAGTGATCTAAGTAAGTTAGATTTTCAAGACCTTTCTCTTATGTTCATTCCTAAAACGTTCCTAGCCATAGGGTTGCCAATTGGGCATTGACAATCCGCTAAGGTTAGTATGTGTTATGTCGACTCAAGTATGGATATGACAAGTCTCAAGTCATTTAGTGTTGGACACTAAGACAAACACATAGGTGCTCGAAAGAGTAATCGAGTACACTGAACTATGATCAAAAGAGAGTTCAAACATACATGTCATGTAAGAACTCGATGGTTACAATATGCAAAGTAGTCCTTTGACCTGAGGCATTATAGATGTCTAATGGTTAGGTCCTTGATCTTTGATCGTGTCAAATGGCATTCCTTTGGAGTGTCCACGGCATGGTTGGGGTCAAGCTATCTAGTCATGTAGGCATATGAATGCACAACAAGGGATCTCTAACCTTCCATGGTGGAAGGAGAATACTCTAAGATATGATTCGAGAGTCTTTGGCCAAAGCATATGAATATGACTTAGGAAGTTTGTTCCAAATCTTATTCAAGCGAATCATATAGGGAAGTATCACATTGGATAGTAGACATGAAACAAACTATCACTTCAACAATGTGATTAAGAGTATTGTATTAGAGAAGGACCGTATTGCATTGTAGTTGTAACTGGATAGGTTCTCCAACCACTTCTACTTAGCTTGGGTAACCATGACATGCTGCTAGGTGTCACTCATGGTTTGTGGAAGCCCTAAAGATTAGCAAACACTAATCTTAAGGGAGAATTGAAATATGGTTTCAATTCACAATCGATAGTTAAGAGTAACATCGCCCACTGCCTCGCTAATTGGAACCTAATGGATCGTACACCGAGTAAGGATGTAAGTGAAGTAATTAAATGAAATGGATAAGCAATTAAATGGTTAATTGAAGTATGGTCAAAGTTAATTAATTAGTTAATTAATTATACGAAACGTTCGTATTGGACTTTTAAGTTGGTTTTGGGTTTAGGGGCCCAAAAGTGTTTTGGTCCACAAGGTCCATTATGTTTAAGTTGTATGACAACTAAAACAAAATGGGCAATTAGCCCAAACACTTAGAGAGGCCGGCCATGAATAGTGAGGGATACCAAACTTGTGTTAATTACAAGTTTGCCACTCACAAGAAATGAAGTATAAATTCAAAATTATAACTTTATTTCATTTAGGGTTTTTCTTGATGAAATTGGGTGAAATTATTCTCTCTATTTCAACAAGGGAGGCCGGCCACTTAGGGAGGGATATCTAGCAATTTCCTCTCCCCTAAGTCATCCATTTTTATCTTCACAATTAATCTTTGGTGTAGACTTGGAGACATCAAGCTTTTGGTGTTTTGGAGAACATATCCTCAAATCCTCAAGGAAGCAAAGGAGGTGACTTGAAGGCCCTCCACTTGGGTGAATCCCTTGTGTAATCAAGGATGAGCTACAAGGGTAATGATTCTCTAAATCCTTTCTTCTCTTTAATGTTGTTAAAGAGTTATGGTTCACCATATACTAGGCTTTGAAAGTCATGGGTTTTATGAATTGTTTTTGGATGCATGCCTAATTTAATTTGTTAATAGTTTGCCTATGTATTCAAATGTTCTTTACATGTTCTTAGCTAGGACATAAATTTTCCTTTAAGTGGTATCAGAGCCTAGGCCTAGTTTATGGTGGATCCTTTTGGGTTTTGTGATTTTTCATAATATGTGATTTAAATGTTGTAAATGTTACAAGCTTTGTTCTTGCTTTGAATATAAATTTTGTTTGAAAATTTAGCATCTCAAATGTTGTAGATGTAGTTCATATAAGCATGAATATTGGAACTAAAATTTGGTGCCAAGTATTTTGGGATTTTCGGCCAAATCCAAAGGGTGATTTTTTTGGGTTCATGTTAGGCTTGTTAAAATGGTTTTAAAGTGCTTTTTGGAACCCCTAAGTACCCTAGGATATTAACCCTCTTTTGAGTTGTGAAAAATTGAGTTTTGGTAAGTGAAAACATTCATGGAGCTATTATGAGTTTTCATGAGTGTTCTTCAATGTTCTTGAAGTTCTTGCCAAGAACAAAAAATTTTGAAGTTTTGATTCAAAAGTTTTTTTTTTTTTTTTTGCATAAAGTTTTGATTATTAGTTGATGGGTGATGATTATTGGTGAGAAATGATTAAATGACTTTAATTATGTCAAAGATATATTTTCTTTTCAAACCTTCCCCACCATCTTTAATCTCACCCACCAAAATCCACTTACAAAATTTTTTTTATCAAAAATCTCAATGATTCTATCCTTGGCCGGCCACCCCTCTAGTGGGGTACTTTTGTGCAATTATATAAAGTTTTGATACTTTTGTGTATTTGTATTTTGGCCCAAAAGTTTGTGTTTTTGCAAAATGACCCAAATAAAATGAGAACAAAAATTGTTTTGTCTCTTTAATGAGAATTGGATTTTCATTATATTTAGTTCCATTTAAATCAATTCTATGGATCCAAAAACCAATTGTTTAAAGTTGCTTTCTTAGTTAATTTGATTGATTAAGAAAAGGGTGATTATGAACCAAATGCCTCGATAATTGAGCTATGTGATTGGCCGCTTAACGTTATGAATGTTTGGGTTTAGTAGTATAGATTTGAATGTAATTTGATTAATTCAAGTTTGTTGTAAAGGGCATAAGTCCTCCAATGTGTTGTAAAAGGGCATAAGCCCTTCTCTTTATTTCATGTATTCCTATTTGTTTAATTGTATGCAAATTGGAATAGTTGGGGTCCAACGCCCAATAGGAAATAACGGTTTAATTAGATTAAACGCGTAACTAAAATCAACAAACTATCTACCTAAAACCCAAGGTCCAACACAAGGCTCATGTTGGATCAAATCAATCGGTTCATAATCATCCTAAAACCTAAAACGACTATATAGTCCATATGAGGATGCAATGCGTTCGTTAGTAGTTCCATATAGTCTCGCTTGTTTCAACGAAACAGTGGGAGTATTATATGCTACTAATTCATATTAACTTGGACCAATAGTTGTGATAGGCCCATGTTCTTTTAATATGATTAAAATGTTATTGATGTAGCCCAACACCACTCCCTCAAATAAAATGGATATTAAGTTGATAAGCGAGAGATGCTTTGAACATCTTTTCGTAGGCCTTCCACCGTGGTGGACTCCAATCGTTTGTGACTCCTACACCGGCTTCACCCTATCATGGGGAAGTTCAAAGTATGTGCTTACATTCAGGAGGAGTCCATATGTACATACATGATGTGGTGAGGTAGGCAACGAGGATAGCCAACATCGTATCATCGTGAGGTTATTCTTGAACCCCTACACGAACTAAGCATGGTGGGAATAACTTAACTAAGTGCAATGGTGCCAACATCGTATCATCGTGAGGCAACATTCTCTAGAGGCCAAACAAGATGGGTAATTACAAACGTTGTAAATGAGTAAAGCGTTATTCTCTCATCATTATTTTTGCTAACCAACATCGTATCATCGTGAGGTGGGCTTGGTAATGGTGAGTCTCCCATACCCCGCTAAGAGTTCAATATAACTCTCGGATTCTATTGAGGGATATGGAATTTCCAAAAATAGTGGGTGGTACTATTTGATTCAAGACCCAATCAAGTAGTTTATCAACAATCTAATACGATTTCTGTTATGTAGTGAACGACATGCCTAAAATTATACCCACCATTATACTTGACAAAAGGGGCCTTAGGGGCCAACGTTTCCTTGCTTGGTATCGCCACATTGAGAATGTCTCAAAGGTGAAAGACATATTGTATGTGCTTAAGCAATCCCCTCCTCATGTACCTCCTAAGAAACTAGCTTCGAAGGAAGAGTGTCATGATTATGCAAGATGTTATGAGGATGACTTACAAGCCAAATGCTTAATCCTCACTTCACTTAGTGAGGAGCTTATGAAGCTACATAAGCACATGGACACTTCATGTGCCATGGTTGAAAGTTTGCATAAGATGCATGACATTGAGACTAGTAAAGTACGATTCTCAAATGTTTGTAGTCTATTAAATGCCAAAATGGCAAAAGGGGCATCGGTCCATAAACATGGACAAAAGATGGAAAGGATCTTTCAAGATCTTGAAAGTTTAGGAACTTCCATCGATGGGAAAATGGCCCAAGATTTTTTCCTTGCATCTCTCTCGGATGATTTCACTAAGTTTATTGTAAACTATAAAGTGAATAGATTCGATCATACTTTTAACGAGATGATTGACATGTGCTGTAAATTTGAAAAAGGTTTCAAAAGGGACAGTGGGAGTGAGAATGAAAACACAAGGAAAAGGTTAAATAAGAAGAAGGCAAGAAAATCCAAAGGAACATGCTTTCATTGTGGAAAGGATGGACGTTGGAAGAAGAAATACAGGGTGCGCATTGCGAGCCTTATGACACGAACTTTTGAAGAGACTATTTCTGTCATAGAGAGTGCTTTTACAGTGAGCTCTAATTCCTGGATATTTGATTCAGGTGCTAGTCAACATATCTGTAATACGATACAGGGACTAGCAGGGAGCAAGACACTGCGCAATGGGGAGATGGTTGTGCGAGTTGGGAACGGCGCTAAAATCTCTACAAAAGCAATAGGCACCTACATGCTTAACCTACCCTCTGGGGAAGTCCTGGAACTTAAAAATTGTTTATATTTTCCTTCATGTATAAAGAATTTGATTTCTATCTCTAAGCTTTTACGAGATGGGCACTCAGTATTGTTTGACAAAATGAGTTGCACTTTATACTTGAACGGTCGTATTATCTCTCATGGTAATATGATAGAGGGACTTTTTCACCTAGAGACGAATAGTGGGATGCACTGTATTGAAAGCGGGAATACCTCAAAACCCAAAAGGGCTAGAGAAGAAGTTAACCAAGAAAGGATGTGGCATCTTAAACTTGGACATGTGAACCTTGAAAAGATTCGCAAGATGTCGAAAGACGGATATGTCCGCCCATTAGGTAATGACCAGATGGGTACTTGTGAATGCTGTTTGAAAGGGAAGATGACCAAATCTCCATTCACTGGGAAAGAAGAGTGTGCCACTGAAATTCTAGGGTTAATCCACACTGACGTATGTGGACCTATGTCTACTACGTCGAGAGGAGTTTTCTCCTACTATATCACATTCACCGACAATCACTCTCGGTTTGGCTATGTGTATCTTATGAAGTACAAGTCAGAATCCTTTGAAAGGTTCAAAGAATTCAAGAATGAAGTTGAGAAGCAAACTGGGAAACAGATAAAAATCCTAAGATCAGATCGAGGGGGTGAATATCTGAGTAATGAATTCCTAGATTATCTCAAAGAGTGTGGAATAATATCACAGTGGACTCCACCGGGAACTCCACAACTTAATGGAGTTTCTGAAAAGAGAAATCGAACCTTGATGAACATGGTTCGTTCTATGATGAGTTCCGCTGATCTGCCAGTAACATTCTGGGGATACGCTCTATATACAGCAGCTTACTTGCTTAATAGAGTACCTTCCAAATCAGTTTCACAAACGCCCTATGAGATATGGCATGGAAGAAAGCCAAGTCTTAATCACATTAAGATTTGGGGTTGTGAAGCATATGTCAAGAAGCTTGAAGCTACTAAGCTTGAAGCGAGATCAGTAAGGTGCTATTTTGTGGGATATCCTAGAGAAACTATGGGATATGAGTTCTACCATCCTGACGACCAGAAAGTCTTTGTCGCCAGAACTGCTAAGTTTCTAGAGGATGAATTTGTTCTCAAAGGAACTATAAGTAAAACGATGGAAATTAATGAGATTAAAGATGAACCACAAACAAGCACAAGACATATTGACAACCCTGTTCCTGGACCCCAAGCTCCACGTAGATCTGAAAGGGTTAGTAAGCCACCTAAGAGGTATGGCTTAGACAATGACTTTGCGGAATTGTACCTTCTGGGTGACAATGACACAAAGGAGGACCCTAGGGACTACAAAGAAGCAATGTCCGACATTGATTCAAAGAGATGGCAAGAGGCCATGAAATCCGAGATGGATTCCATGTATCAAAATCAGGTCTGGACTCTTGTAGACCCTCCAGAAGGTATAGTACATGTTGGAAACAAATGGGTCTTCAAGAGGAAGATAGGCGTTGATGCGAACGTGGAGACTTATAAGGCTAGACTTGTAGCCAAGGGTTACAGGCAACGAGAAGGGATTGACTATGAAGAAACTTTCTCTCCTGTAGCCATGATTAAGTCCATTCAGATTTTGCTTGCTATAGCTGCGTACCATGATTATGAAATCTGGCAAATGGACGTGAAGACGGCCTTTCTGAATGGCTACCTAGAGGAAGAGCTTTATATGGCTCAACCCGAAGGTTTCGCGTCCAAGTCTGCAAAGACTAAGGTATGCAAGCTTCTGAGGTCCATTTATGGACTTAAGCAAGCCTCAAGGAGCTGGAACATTCGTTTTGATACTGAAATCAAATCGTTTGATTTTACTCAAAACGAAGACGACAATTGTGTTTATCAAAAGGTCGTAGGGGATGCAGTGGTATTTCTAGTGTTATATGTAGATGACATATTACTATTCGGGAATGACACTGCAGTACTTTCTTCGATAAAAGTGTGGTTGTCCAAAACCTTCCACATAAAAGATCTAGGAGATGCATCTTATGTACTTGGGATAAAGCTCTATCGTGATAGAACCAGAAGACTAATTGCATTATCCCAATCTATGTACATTGATAAGGTGCTAAGTAGGTTCCAGATGGAACAATCTAAGAAAGGTTTTCTTTCTGTGAGACATGGAATTCACCTTTCTAAGTCCATGGGACCTAAGACTCCTGAAGAGATACGGCAAATGAATACTATTCCTTATGCTTCCGCCATAGGAAGTCTCATATATGCCATGATATGCACAAGGCCTGATATCGCATATGCTGTGAGCATTACTAGTCGATATCAATCTAACCCAGGATCAGAACACTGGGCAGCTGTCAAGACGGTCCTTAAGTACTTAAGAAGAACTAAAGACATGTTCCTCGTTTATGGAGGAGCGACAAAGTTGCGAGTAAAAGGCTATACAGACGCAGATTTCCAATCTGACGTCGATGATAGAAGTTCCAACTCCGGATATGTATTCACTCTGAATGGTGGGGCTGTCAGCTGGAAAAGCAAGAAACAAAGTGTAATTGCTGATTCCACGACAGAGGCTGAATATGTCGCTGCAGCTGAAGCCGGTAAAGAAGCGTTCTGGATGAAGAAGTTTATCACTGAACTTGGAGTGGTTCCAACCATTACATCACCAGTAACTTTGTACTGTGATAATAGTGGGGCGATAGCTCAAGCCAAGGAACCCAGGGCACATCAAAAGAACAAGCATTTTGATAGGCGCTTTAATATCATTAGAAGATATGCTGCCGAGGGGAAAGTCAACATCCTCAAAGTTGCTTCAGCCGATAACGTAGCAGATCCACTAACGAAGCCAATGTCTCAAATCCAACTTAACCGCCATATGGAAAAGATGGGTATTAGATACATGGGAGGATGGCTTTGAGTGCAAGTGGGAGATTGTTGGAAGTATGCCCACAAAGCCACTCATTTGATGTAATAGCTTTTTGGAATACTTAATGTATTAAACTTTTATATGTTTAATGGAGGGCAAAGCTTATTGTTAATCACTATTTATTGTATCTTGTGTTTAAGCAATAAGGGAATCCAAGGAATGTATTTGATCTAAGAGATAAGTGATCTAAGTAAGTTAGATTCTCGAGACCTTTCTCTTATGTTCATTCCTAAAACGTTCCTAGCCATAGGGTTGCCAATTGGGCATTGACAATCCGCTAAGGTTAGTATGTGTTATGTCGACTCAAGTATGGATATGACAAGTCTCAAGTCATTTAGTGTTGGACACTAAGACAAACACATAGGTGCTCGAAAGAGTAATCGAGTACACTGAACTATGATCAAAAGAGAGTTCAAACATACATGTCATGTAAGAACTCGATGGTTACAATATGCAAAGTAGTCCTTTGACCTGAGGCATTATAGATGTCTAATGGTTAGGTTCTTGATCTTTGATCGTGTCAAATGGCATTCCTTTGGAGTGTCCACGGCATGGTTGGAGTCAAGCTATCTAGTCATGTAGGCATATGAATGCACAACAAGGGATCTCTAACCTTCCATGGTGGAAGGAGAATACTCTAAGATATGATTCGAGAGTCTTTGGCCAAAGCATATGAATATGACTTAGGAAGTTTGTTCCAAATCTTATTCAAGCGAATCATATAGGGAAGTATCACATTGGATAGTAGACATGAAACAAACTATCACTTCAACAATGTGATTAAGAGTATTGTATTAGCGAATGACCGTATTGCATTGTAGTTGTAACTGGATAGGTTCTCCAACCACTTCTACTTAGCTTGGGTAACCATGACACGCTGCTAGGTGTCACTCATGGTTTGTGGAAGCCCTAAAGATTAGCAAACACTAATCTTAAGGGAGAATTGAAATATGGTTTCAATTCACAATCGATAGTTAAGAGTAACATCACCCACTGCCTCGCTAATTAGAACCTAATGGATCATACACCGAGTAAGGATGAAAGTGAAGTAATTAAATGAAATGGATAAGCAATTAAATGGTTAATTGAAGTATGGTCAAAGTTAATTAATTAGTTAATTAATTATACGAAACGTTCGTATTGGACTTCTAAGTTGGTTTTGGGTTTAGGGGCCCAAAAGTGTTTTGGTCCACAAGGCCCATTATGTTTAAGTTGTATGACAACTAAAACAAAATGGGCAATTAGCCCAAACACTTAGAGAGGCCGGCCATGAATAGTGAGGGATACCAAACTTGTGTTAATTACAAGTTTGCCACTCACAAGAAATGAAGTATAAATTCAAAATTATAACTTTATTTCATTTAGGGTTTTTCTTGATGAAATTGGGTGAAATTATTCTCTCTATTTCAACAAGGGAGGCCGGCCACTTAGGGAGGGATATCTAGCAATTTCCTCTCCCCTAAGTCATCCATTTTTATCTTCACAATTAATCTTTGGTGTAGAGACTTGGAGACATCAAGCTTTTGGTGTTTTGGAGAACATATCCTCAAATCCTCAAGGAAGCAAAGGAGGTGACTTGAAGGCCCTCCACTTGGGTGAATCCCTTGTGTAATCAAGGATGAGCTACAAGGGTAATGATTCTCTAAATCCTTTCTTCTCTTTAATGTTGTTAAAGAGTTATGGTTCACCATATACTAGGCTTTGAAAGTCATGGGTTTTATGAATTGTTTTTGGATGCATGCCTACTTTAATTTGTTAATAGTTTGCCTATGTATTCAAATGTTCTTTACATGTTCTTAGCTAGGACATAAATTTTCCTTCAGAATCCGATTAGCATTGCATTCTTTCCTTTTACATACTCCAAACCATAATCTAATGTTCCCTTGATGTACCTAAGCACTCTTTTGGCTGTTCCAAGATGTTTATTTGTAGGACAGTGCATGAATCGAACTAGAAGGCTTGCAGCATACATTATATCTGGTCGAGTTGTTGTGAGATACAACAAACTTCCCACAATTCTTCGATACTGTTCCTCACTTGCTGAACCACTGCCATCATCTTTGCATAGCTTCTCTGATGAAACCAGAGGTGTAAACATAGATTTACACTCATTCAAACCAAACTTATCTAACAAAGAAACAACATACTTCCTTTGATGGATAAATATGCTTGTGTGAGTTTGAATAACTCTCATACCAAGAAAATGGTGAAGAAGCCCCAAATCTGTCATCTCATATTTTGTCATCATGTCTTCCTTGAACTCCTTCAACATTTCAGTGCTATTTCCAGTATACACTATGTCATCCACATAGATTGAAACAATCAGAATTTCTCCTCCCATTGCTTTGATGTAAAGAGTAGTTTCACTTTGACTTTTCACAAACCCACAGTGAGCAAAATAGGTACCAATTTCACTATACCAGGCTCTTGGCGTCTTTTTTAGACCATACAAAGCTTTATAAAGCTTGTACACCTTGTCTTCACTCCCCTTGATCACAAAACCATCTGGTTGTTCTACATAAACTTCTTCTGCGAGTACTCTATTCAGAAAAGCAAATTTCACATCTAGTTGGTATAATTTCCAACTTTTCTGAGCTGCCAAAGCAATTAGAGTCCGAATTGTATCCAGTCTAGCTACAGGTGCAAACGTTTCATTGTAATCCACACCTGGTTTCTGAGCATATCCTTTGGCTGCCAGCCTTGCCTTATGCTTTTGCACTGTCCCATCGAGATTAAGCTTGGTCTTGAACACCCACTTAACCCCAATTATGGGTTTATCACTTGGTCTGTTCACCAGATCCCATGTTGCATTCTTCTTAATCATTGACAATTCATCTTCCATAGCCTTCATCCATGCTTCATCTTTGGCTGCCTTTTCAAACTTTTCAGGTTCCATAATACAAAGATTGCATTGTGCCAAAACATCATCTAGATTCCTCCATTTCAATGGAGTATGATCAAAGGCTTGAGTCTTTCTCATGCTGCTGTCCACATCACTTACAGATTCATGAGGATATGCCAGATTTGGTGACAAAGCATAATCATTTTCCTCTGGAGTTGTCTCTGATGAAATACATTTAGGCAGCACAGATAACTCACTAGGATTAAACACAGTTACATAGTTCTCAGGAGCTGTCTTCCATTCCCAGGCTGCATTTTCATCAAACACTACATCCCTTGAGAGTATAAGCTTTTTACTAAGAGGATTATACACTCTGTACCCCTTTTCACAGGTTGCATAACCTACAAATATGCCCTTGACACTCTTTGCATCTAGTTTCTATCTCAACTCATTTGGTGTGTGTACATAACACAAACAACCAAAGATTCTAAGATGTGCAATTCCAGGTTTTCAACCACTGAATGCTTCAAATGGAGTTACTTCTCCAAGAGCTCTTGTATGACACCTGTTCAATATGTAGACAGCTGTGAGTACAGATTCTGCCCATAAGTAGTATGGTAGTCATTTGTCATGAAGCATAGCTTTTGCCATTTCAACTACAGCTCTGTTTTTCCTCTCTACCACTCCATTCTGTTGTGGAGTATAGGCCATAGATAACTGTCTTTGAATCCCTGCATCTTCACACATTTTGTTGAATTCACAAGATGTGAATTCACCCCCTCTGTCACTCCTCAAACATTTTATCTTAAAGCCACTTTGTAACTCCACCATGGACTTGAATTTTCTAAAACAGATCAATGCATCTGACTTGTATTTCAAAAAATAAACCCACATCATTCTTGTACAGTCATCTACAATAAGCATGAAATATTTATTACCCGCAAAAGAGTCATTCTGCATAGGACCACACAGATCTACATGCACCAGTTTTAGAGGTTTACTTGCTCTCCATGCCTGATTCTTTGGAAACCACTCTCTATGTTGTTTCCCAAACTGACAACCTTCACAAACTTCATCCATTTCTTCTAAAACTGGGAAACCATGCATCATTTCTTTGTTCTTAAGCTGTTGAAGACCTCTAAAATGCAGATGGCCTAGTCTCTTGTGCCATATCCAAGTAGACTTAGAAATACCTGCTCTTAGTACAACCTGATCATTTGGTATCAGTGTCAAAGGATAACACCTGTTCTTTTTCATTTCAACTTTGAGTACAAGACAATCCAATGAAGGTCCATCAAAGATACTACACATCTTTCCCCTAAATAACAGGTAGTAACCGTGTTCATCCATCTGCCCCACACTTAACAGATTTTCCTTCAACCCAGGTAGGTACATTACTTTTTTGACATATTTTCTGCCTTTGCTAGTGTCTATCACAAGTGTACCAAAACCTGCCACATTCATGAGTTCCCTTGTGGGCATTTGAACTTTGCCAACCACATTTGTCTTCATGTCTATCAACAACTTAGAGTCCCCTGTCATATGGTTGCTACAACCACTGTCAACATACCGTTCTCCATTCACTTTTGATTCAGTGATTGTGCTATTTGCATAAAACAGGTTCCCTGTCACCTCTACCTGATTAGCACTATTTGCCTTTTGCACTAATTTACCTACTATGCACTCTCTAGCCCAGTGACCAAACTTTTCACAGTTATAGCATTTAGGTTTCCCTTTATACCTACACTCTCCAAAGTGAAACTTAGAACATACCCTGCACTGTGGTTTTGTACCTATCTGCCCCATTGACTGTGCATTATGTGCAGAATTAGCATGAAATTTCTGCTGAAACTTAGGTTTTGAACCCCATTTCTTGCCCTTATTATTCCAATTTTTCTGGAACTGAGATGAACCAGATTGACCTTCACCCCTATTCTGCTCTTTTGAACTCACTGAGAAAGATGAGAATGCTTTCCCAGTAGTATCAACAGTATGCAGATCAAACCGTTGTTCTTGACTCTTTAAGATTGCAACTACTTCCTGCAACTCTACAGTCTCTAGACACTTTGTGTTTTCTATAACCAAACAGATAGAGTCATAAGGTTTACTAAGACTAATCAGAACTTTCTGCACAAGTCTCTCATTCGACAGAGATTCACCAAATGTTCTCATTTGATTAATTAGTTCATTCAGCCGTGTAAGATAGCTAGATAAAGACTCATCATCTCGCATCCTAGCATATTCAAATTCTCTCCTAAGATTCTGCAGTTTCACAGATCGTACCTGATCACCACCATGATATTCTCCGTACAACAAATCCCATGCCATCTTAGCTGACTCGGCATTGGCGATTCGTGGGAATATCTGATCTGAGACTGCATTCTGAATGATTCCCAAAGCCTTTGCGTCTTTCATCAGAACAGCCACCATTTCTTCATCATCCTCCGATGCTTCTCCAGCTTCCTTCTTCTTCGGATTGGAGGTTGTAATCCCCTTCTCTACCAGATTCCATAACCCAAGGGATTTGAATATCGTTGCCATTTTAATTCTCCAGAACTCGTAGTTCTCACCGGAGAAAACTGGAGTCCTCACTTCCAAGCCTCCAGATCCAGACATGTTTTGATCTGAATCGACAACTTTCACGGAGCTTCAAGAGAGCTTCGATTGAGCTCAAAAGTAGCTTCACAAATTTACGCCCAGATTGTTAAACCCAACCTGGCTCTGAGGCCATGTTAGTGTATATGAAAAAACTGGTTTCGATTTAGAGAGAGAGCAAGACAGAGAGCAGAAAAAAAATGAACATAGGGGAAATTGAATAGTTTTCTTCCTTTCACTCTCGCCTAAAGATGCAGAAAGGAGACTTTCTTCATATATCAAAAAGAGAGCACTCACATGCTTTTTACATCACAGTTAGCCTTAACTTGGGACCACACACACTACAATTCATCTTAGTCACTCATCTAACTAATTACATGGATCAATCAACACATGGCACTCATGGCCTTTTAGTAAAATTAAACTTTACACTTTGCATCATTTTGCATAAGTGAATACACCAATTTAGAACATCTTATTTTAGACTTTTCAGCTCAACACTTATAATTCAACATATAATTTGTATTATTTTTGTCCAAAAGGGTGCCCAATGAAAATCCAGCAGCTAGCCATCAGGTAAAGCCACGACAGGCAATGATGTTTTAAATGTTGCTTGGGCCAATGGAAAACCTAACTCATGGTCTGTTGCACCACTGTCCAGTACCCATTCGTTAGAGTCCTACCTGCAGCAGTGATTGCATTGGCTTTGCTTTCCATGCTTAATTTCTAGCTCATCACCGATAAAATTTGCTGGACTGCTCTTGAATATGGTTGGGCGTCATTTCAGCACACCCTATGGATTGAATATTGTTGGCTAATGAAACCCATTCGCTGCTTGACCTACTACCTTTGGCTTTCTTTTTGCAATCGCCATCACTGGTGTCTGTTGGAGAACAATTTAGAAACAATAAAATAACAGAAATACAGAATCAAAATACTTATACTTTATTATTCACAAATACTTGCAATACAGAATGCAATAACACAATAATTACAAACAATTAATATGATACTAACTTGAATGAATTGAAGGTAGAGGCTAGCGCAAACGCTATGTCATTCGAACAGTATTTCCGTTCCACTCGTGTGCTTGTGGTTCTACAACATCTGCTCAACCAGGATACAACTACCTAATTCTACAACCCGCACTGGATTATAGAACTCTAGCGAATTGCTTTGTGTGTTTACTCTCTGGAAATTTTGTACGGAAGACAAAGGAGAAGAAAAAGATAATGATTGATGGAAATGAGGACTCCATTTATATAGGCTCTTTCATACCTCTTCAAACACCTTTTGGATGTATCTAAAGCTATACAACTATTTCCAAAAAGATACAACTATTTCCAAAGAGTTGTGTCTATTAATCAAAACGTTTTTAATTAATTTAATTAAAAACTTAATTCGAAATTAAAACTAATTGATCAGATTAATTTTAATTCCTTGGCCTCAAGTACCCCAAGGCCCATGTCTTGATTAATATTAATATTGTAGTATAATTATCAAGCCTAATCCACACAACCATAAGGCCCAAGCCTTCAATCTATTTCCAAATAATCCAAGTTCTAATTACTAAGAAAAAGGAATAAGCCTATATAAAGGCCAATGAAAAAATATTGTTGACCAATGTGGGACAAGAGGGTCTCAAACTCCAACAATTTCTTCGGATTTGCCATGAAAATGATGACCCAGGTGTCAAATGTGTGATGGTCGTGGTCACAGTACGAACAGATGAGAGGTTTGCGTTTCCGCTAATCGTCCCTGGCCATTATTGCGTGAGGACTGCACCGCCATGGCTGCGGGTTCAATCAAGGCTTGCACAGTGGCTATGCCTCATTGTTTCTCTTCTTGATACAAGAGGAAATAGATCTTATGGATGGATGGAAGGGTTACGTTAGAAGAATATGACCAACAATCGCTCCTTACGACTCATCAAGGCTTATAAGAATCTACAACACCTTTGTAGTTTCGCTTGTTCACCGTGGGATTTGGCAGCACCACAAGAACATGCTTCCACCGTCTGACATACCTCTATCTCATCCTATAAACTCCTCAGTTTGGTGAAGTAAACATTGATTGGTTGTTGGTTTCAAGTGGTGCGTGAACTTTCATGTTGAATGAGATGTTTTGCTGCGAAAACCTCTCTTTTGAAATCTTCCCAAACATCTGCAGCAATCCTCAAATACACAACACTTGATGTTATGTTGGATGCGAGGACGTTGACAATCCACGTAAGTACCATGTCGTTACACCTTTGCCAAAGAGCAAGTTCAATGGTCTTCTTCGCATTTGGCTTTTTAATAGTACCATCTATGAGCACTAACTTGTTTTTCGAACTGAGCATAATCGTCATGGAGCAACCCCAAATACCATAGTTATCACCGGTAGAGGCTTAGAAACAAGCATCGTTCAGGTATAATTGGAATGATGGCGAAAAATTGGCCAAAGGAATCCTTGGAATCACTCTTAGCATCTGAACCTGTCTCCCACGTTTGAAAAGGAAACATCCAACTTCTAGGAGGAAGAAGGAGCAGAAAAAAAAATGTAAAGAATCAAGAGCCCAGGTAGAGGTGGAAAATTTTACCATATTACCGTACCATATCAATTTTATGCTAAAATTTTGTACCAATTGGTAATGGTATGGTAATTGTACCGTTTTGGGCTAAAAGCTTCATTGAGTAGGATTTATAAAATTTAAAAAAAAAAAAAAAAAAAAAAAAAAATTTGAGCTTGGACTAAGTTTATTTTAATAAAAAACCATGTTATAATTTTATTTAACGAAAAAGACTTAAATTTTAATGAAAAACTCTTAAATTTTAATAAAAAAAAGACAAAAAAAAAACTTATATTTTAATGAAAAATATATAATTTTAATATTTTAAAAAAAAATAACGCACGGACCCGCGTGCCCTCACACAAACTATTTAAGAAACTTACTACACTGTTTATGAACTCACTATACTGCTTATGAAACTTACTATACTGTTTATGAAACTTTTTACTCTATTTATGAAACTTAACGGTAGATGCTCGTCCCAGATTTTCAAGTTCTTTCACCATAATGCAATAAAAAGATATAAAAATAAATAATAAAAAAAAAACATGATAGAGATCAACGTCCATGCCGTTAAAGTCATGCATGGCTAATAGCTCAATACCATTACTAGAAAATGGTGATGAGTCCAATGATGTTGTCAATAATGTTGCCCCACCCTACCACCAACCATCCCAACCCACACCTGACCGACTCCTTCCTAACCATATTGCCCCATATGTGGTTCTGAATCAAATGGAACCCACTTCAATTTGAAATTTTAATTTGAGAGGAATAAAATATAATTGGATTATGTCAAAGGGTTATGCAACTGAAGGATTGGTTGGGTGTTCTTTGCACACGCCTTTAGTTAGGTTTGTTTTGTTTTTTGTTTTTTTTTTTCTTAATTTCTCTTGTCATTATCATTAAATAAAGTTATACGATGATTTTTGGTTAAAACTCAAAGTTTTGAAATGCTGTTCATTAGTTTTTCTTTAAAAGAATGACATTGCCATTACTATAACATGCCAACCAAAAAATTTTGCATATCGAAATTTGATATACCCAAATTTTAGCATGGTAATAGTAATGAATTTTGTCATATCAAAAGTTTGGTATGGTAATTAGTATGAGAGTTTAGGTACGATAACCGTATCAAACCCACATCTATGCCAAGGAGGGGCTCTGATACCATCTTAAAGGTAGTTTTGGAAGTTTCGAAATTTACTTCAATTGCATTAATTTTGATTGTACTAGAATACAGGTGTATATAATTACAAGAATCCCTACTGCATAGCTAATTGGTAATTTGGTACAAAGTAAGTAATAATCCCATGATGCTCTCCCTTATTGACGTTGATTGAAGGCTGACGAAGGAAAATATCATAAGGAGATCATTTGAATTTCTCAATAAGTTTCCATCCTCTCTCTCACGTATATACGGACAAGACATAAATATAGTAGCTATAAGAGATAAAGAGAAGATAGATAGAAGAGTTTCTAATCCCATTATCATTCTTATAAACCCCTCTCTCTCTCTCTCTCTCTCTCTCTCTCTCTCTCTCTCTCTCTCTCTCTAGAAAAGGACTCATGGGTTTCTGGGTTCATAGTAGTTTTTGCGCTAGGAGTGTAGCTGTTCTCCTCCTCCTTGTTGTTTGTGATTACCAAGCGGTAGTATTAGCAAATGGTGCAAGAAGTGATGAATCAATATCATCGTCATCGTCGTGTGATTTCTTCAAAGGGAGATGGGTTTTGGACCAGTCCTACCCCCTCTACAATACTTCCTCATGCCCCTTCATTGAGCACGAGTTTACCTGCCAAAAGAATGGCCGTCCCGATCAGATATACACGAAATACAGATGGCAACCACATGACTGTGATTTAGCAAGGTGCACACCTCTCTCTCTCTCTCTCTCTCTCTCTCTCTGATTTCTCTTGTTCTACTTATTAAAATGCTTTCTGTTGCTGCAATATTATTGCTTATTGTTTTCCTAGTTGTTGGCTTGTTGGCTTGCTGCAATATTATTGATATTAAGTTCAAATTTTATGTGACTAAAAATAAAAATTCATGAAATTTATAAATTCTTCTGTTTATTTTGGAGACATGAATTACAATGTTTACATTTGAAATCCCACAGTCCAAATTAATTCTAAGAAAATGACTTGTTTTGGTAATTTTTTTCGAAATATGAAAAGTAAATTTAGATCTAGTTGTGTGTGTCCCTTTTTTACATTTGAAACAAATGAACTTAATTTATATACTTCCTGGCGGGAAACATCCTGTGAACAGAGTATATCAATGTTTTGTTTAGAACAAAAATTGTGGAAGAGGGACCGTGGCCCCCGGTGAATACATAAAGCGACTCTCCCCCAATGATTTTCCCGAGAAATATAAATGTTTGGCTGCATGGAAATGTCGGTGGTCGCAGCCTTTCATTGGTGACAGTTGCACCTTTTGGTTTGTGTGAGCTGTGATTGTCTTGGCAATGGGATGGCACGGATGGTGATAGAATTATTAGTTTATTTCTTTCTACTTTTATAGTCCACCCACCCACTCATATGATATGGCCTCTACTCATGTGACAATTAATCAAATTATTTATTAAAGACGTGTTAGAGCTCACGGGAATCGGTGGTGCCATATTGTTGTCATGTCAGTTATTCGTGTTTGATATAAAATAAAATTATCATATGATTAGGTTCAGAGAAAGAGTTATTTTAGGATAAATTACATAAAATTATCTTAACTAAGAGTCGAACAACATTATCATATCTTATATTAAAAAAATAACAATGTTATATCTTATCTTACGAATTTATTCCAATGTTAAATATCCGTCAATTTTTCGGTTAATTTCTCTGTTAAATGCTAAGGTAGCTAGAGACGATGCCAACTCACTAATCCAACTGGATTAAAAAATAATTAAATTTGTTTTTAACAATTAAATATTAAAAAATTAAAACAAATAAAAAATGACATACGGATGCGAGTCTTCCCTTTCCTCCACCTGCACAAACCATTTTTCTTCTCCTCTTCGACAGCCACCAAACCCTTTCCCACCCGTCCCCCCAACCTTCCCCCACCACCACCATCTCTCTCTCTCTCTCTCTCTGGGCAACCTGCAATCCGCAATTTAAAGCTTTAAAATTTTAAATTCAAAAAACTAAAACACCATTCCACCGTCATCAGCAGGTTCATCTATACCATCCTCAAAGATATAGTACATATTGATGCGCTACGTTCATGCTGCCGACGGCGAGCGACTCGAGCTGGTCGAATCCGGGGGTGGCCGGACCAATGGTGCATACGAGCTTGGTGCGCCTGGTGGAGAGAAATCCGTTCTCCCGGAGCTCGGCTTCGGTGACGGCGTCGACCTCGATGGAGCTGGAAAGAGCATGGTCGGCTTGCGAAGCAGAGATTGGAGCCCTGAGGAGGATGTGCCGTTGTCGGTGACGAGAACGGAAGGCTCGCAATTGGGGAAGGAGGCTATGATGGAGAGCTTTGGGAAGAAAGGGGAAGCGGTTATGGTGGTGGTGGTAATCGGCAACCGGCGATTGGACTCTGCATCTCGCAGTGCGTGGTCCTTGGATTTGGGGGGACGGGTGGGGAAGGGTTTGGTGGCTGTCAAAGAGAAGAAGAAAAAGGGTTGGTGTGGGACGTGGAAAGGGAAGGCCCGCATAGGTCATTTTTTATTTGTTTAGTTTTTTTAAATTTTTAATTTTTAATATTTAATTATTAAAAATACATTTAATTATTTTTTAATTTAATTAAATTAGTGAGTGGGCTCCGTTTCTAGCCATATCAGCATTTAATAGAAAAATTGACGGATGTCTGACATTGATACAAATTCGTAAGATAAGATATGATATTGTTATTTTTAAAAGATAAGGTACGATAATTTCGTTTGACCTATAATTGTAATAGTTTTGTGTAATTTACCCATGATTTTACTACAACTTATTGTTTTGGACCTAAATGAGAGAGAGAGAGAGAGAGAGAGAAGGGGGAGGGAGATCTGATAGAAAGAAAATGGGTGGAAAGCGGGAGTTCACTAAACTCTTGGTTAAGAACTTATGATCAACGGGAGTGAAATTTAAAATCTCTTATTTATAAGTGAAGAGAATTATAATTAAACTTTATACTAGAGTTTCTATTAAAAAGATGAAAGTAGTGATTTATTAAGAATGTTGATAATAACTACAAAACAATTTGGATTAATTTAAACATTACTGTACCCTCAAAAAAAAATTTTAGGGCATTTCCATGTAAACAGAAATCCTAACTCTTAATTCCATGTTAGTACATTTGGAATAAATAAATTTAAACATTTCATCACCTACCCTGCTCGAAAGAAAACAATGCTAAATCTACATGCATTGAACCTGCAGCCTTCTGCCAGTTTACTGTCATTGAGCTGTATGCCTATATGGATTGTGGAGTTGTAAGTTGTCGCGGAGGTCCCTCTCGATTCATGATGAACAATGATTATGTTTAACTTCTCTTTTCTTTTAACACCCGCGTACACAAGTGGCACCATGACCATATTGATAATTGTTGAATGCATAAGCATATTGTGTACTTAAAATGTCAATCGACACTAAACATAATTTTATGCTGTAGTGATATAACATAACTATTTGATAGGATGAAAACATTATTGATCTAGCATTTACATGTCTTACCTGAATAATAGTTTATCCTATGGGAACCTAGCTTAATGTTTTGTGACTACCTTGTTTTCAGATTTGATGCTCTTGACTTCTTCGAAAGATTTAGAGGAAAGAGCATCATGTTCGTTGGAGATTCATTGAGCCGAAATCAATGGCAATCCTTGACATGCATGCTTCACTCAGCTGTACCAACTGCTAAGTATAATGTGATAAGAGTAAACGATGTATCTATTTTCGAATTCATGGTACGTCAAGTCTCCATTTTGTTTTGGCCATTGCTTTTTATTTGTATGAGAATAATTCTACTATCAAAGAATCTGATAAGTTGTTGTCAGGATATATATGAGTTGACAAAACCATTCAATGGTACATTTTTATTTGTATATGTAGTCAAAACTGACAATTTAATAACATAATACGCTTAAATTTTTAGCAGAAGATGATAATAGTTGTTTAGTTGATAACCAACTTAATTTAAGTGAAGTCAAATCACACATAAATTTGGTAAGGTGAGTGCAAAGCATCAATCCTAACACTTTAGGGTGTAGTCAACTTGGATTTTAGAGTATTTTAATAAACTTTTTTAAGTGACAAATTTTAAAATTTTTTAATAAATTCTACAATCTTATATGGATTTTGACAGATTTATATGGATTTCACTTATAGATTTATATGGATTTGTATGGATTTTTTCATAAATTTCTTAGGACTTTTATCATGCCAATCAACATAGAGCCTACATATGAATTGATCTCCAATTTCTTCTCAACTACAAAACACACTTCACACAAGTACCCAAACTCAAATCCCCCATGTCCCCGCATGCTCAAGAACTGTTGCCAAAGTCGTTTCATTAGGCTCAAATCCATCACCTCTCATTTCCCGGAACAACCCCACCGCATCTCCAGCACACCCCATCTTGCAATACACAGAAGTCATGGAATTCCACGAAACCAAATCCCTCTTAATAATGTCATCAAACACTTTCCGTGCAAAAACCTACTCACCACACCTTGCATACATAGTAATCAAAGAGTGACTCACCTGTCCATCCTTATTCAATGGCATCCATGATTTGTATTGGATTCGAGCAACAACAAACACTCACAAGCTTTAATCGCAACCTTACCAGCAACGACATTAGATTGTTCATCCAATAAAAGCTAAGAACGAAAATCAAACCCATTTTGGTAGTGGGTGGATGGGATTGTTCATCCAATATGGCAGTGGGTGGGTCACAGGGGGGATGAGGGGTGGTGAAAGCAAGTTAGAGAATTGCAGATTTGGAAAACTGTTATGTATAGATGGTGAGCTGCTCACTGGGTTCTTAGGTAGGGCCGAAAATGGGGAAGACTATTCCTCTTCTACATATAGAATTTTTCGTTCTTGAAAAGAAATCCTAGGGGTGAAAGTTGGATTGTTTATGACATTTATTATTTATACCATCAAATCCATCAAAATCCTTCATCCATTAAAATCCTAGCAAATCCTTGATATTTTCACTACATCTAGACTTTTGAGGACTTTTTAAAATCCTAATCAACAACCCATGAATTTGAATGTATTCTTTTAAATCCTTTAATATCTTAATTTGATTACACCATGATTTCAAAATCTTTTAAATTCTCATTGACTACTCTCGAATTTTAAAATCTATTAAAATACTATCAAATCCTAATTTGACTACAATTCCCCTTAGACTTTTCATCAGTTTTATTTCCACCAACTACTTCACGTGAAATTAATTAAATTGGTCTCGTGTGAAATTAATTTGACCTTTCAGTTCCCTTGGACAACTACTTGACATGAACTTTTGTCATGATCCTACAAACACGAAGCACGTGATTCGGCCCCAATTTTCCTTTGGGTAAATGACATGGTGAAATTTGTAATCAATACCTGCAGGATTATGAAGTTAAAGTGATGCTAGACCGCAATGTATATCTAGTAGATATTGTAAGAGAAAAGATTGGGAGGGTCTTGAAGCTTGATTCAATTGTGGGAGGCAAGTTATGGAAGGATATTGATATGCTCATCTTCAACACTTGGCATTGGTGGAATCGTAGAGGACCCTCACAACCGTAAAGTCTATAACTATTATTTACTATTATATTTAATCATCTTTTGATTAAGTTTTAGCTGCATTTAAAAGGTAAAACCAAATTAACTACTATAATATTGCAGATGGGATTATGTTGAAGTAGGAGGTCAGATGAGCAAAGACATTGACCGCATGCTTGCTTTTCAGAAGGCACTCGTGACTTGGGCTGGATGGGTGGATTTAAACATTGATCCAGCGAAGTCTAGGGTTTTCTTCCAAGGAATTTCTCCCTCTCATTACAAGTGAGTTCCTTACCTAATATTACTAATCTAAGCTAATCATCATTGCAGCATTCCAAAAAAGTTATCATATACTCACAACACTCTTTCTACTGTTTCTACTGCAATTTCATTATATTTTCATTAACGAGGAGTGTACCTAGAATGATTAGTTTGAAGTGTCAAATAACAGCTTTATGAATTCAATTCAATTTTTGGGTGAAATATAACACAATAGTTTTAACTTTTTTAATTAGTTGATATCACTGTTATAGTTTTCGAATAATTTGTTTTGAAAACTTGTTTATGAAGTTTGTTCCCAAGACATCAATCAAATTAGTAGTCTATTATTTTCTTTTCTTAATTTTAATTGTAGTGGCAGTGAATGGCATGAACCAAGGGCAAGAAGTTGTGTAGGGCAGAAGGAGCCTTTGCTTGAGTCAATCTATCCAGGAGCTTTACCACCAGCTCTGGGTGTGCTGAAGAATGTGTTAAGCACAATAAAAAAGCCCGTGACATTGCTAGATATAACAAACCTCTCACTCCTGCGCAAGGATGGACATCCTTCAATTTATGGGCTGGCAGGGCACGCAGGAATGGATTGTAGTCATTGGTGTCTTTGTGGAGTCCCAGATTCTTGGAATGAGATTCTGTACAATTTTATTCTTTAAAACATTCATTATTGAAAACCATCGAAAGGATGGAGATTGGACAAGTTTTTAGAAAGAAATGATATGATTTTAAATGATATTCAAATTTTTTCAAATTTTTTCGGATTAGGATTCTCTTCCATTTTCTTTTCATTTCCTTCCATCCTCTCCTCTCACATTCTCTTATTTTGTCTTTATTTTGTTATAAAAAAATTAATATGAGATGTTGACGTGACTTAACCGTAACCGTTCAAATAAGAGGGGAGGGAAGAGGAGGGAAAAAAAGAGGAGAAAGAATTCTATTCCAATTTTTACAACTCTTTGTTTTTAGTGTATATCAAATTAAGAGTTTTTGCGAAAGTTTTCAAGTTAGAATGAGTAATGATATTCATACTATGTTTTTTTACTACATTTCTATACTATTTTAGGTAGCATCTGATGTGAACAGCCACATTATTTTAAAAATTTCCCAAACCCAATGAAGAAAAGAGAAAGACTCCTCGTATACCACAATCATCATTTAATTAACTATTTTTTCTTAATTATTTGTTTATTAAATAATGAACTAAATTTAAAAATATGATTAATTCAAATAATGTGGTTATTCACACCAAATACCACATAAAATTGTATGAAAATATGATACAAGAACATAATATGAATAGCATTACTCATTTCAATGTGGAAAATCATGCTTGAGCTTAAGTTATTGTGAACTAGTTTTGTCTGCACCTTGAATGTACACCTGTTTGTCATATATATATTTGCTGCCGACAATCATTGCAACTATTTACTTCATTTTTTTTATTTGGTACCAGATCATTTCCCTTTACATTGTTGGAAGCTGGAAAAAGAACATTGTTTTCTACAAAAAGACATGGTTTTCTTTAGAAGGATCTGCCAGTATATAAAAATTTGTTGGAAAATAATTCACGTCAAGAAAACGTCCAAACTAACAAAAGCTATATCAAAAGAAATGGACAAGAAAGAAAAATGGGTATTTGTATCCAAGTAAACCCCACACGAAAAGAAAAAAAAAAAACACCCCACCCAACAAACTCAAATCGATGACATCCATACAGAAAGCACAGTAGCTAGCGTTTGTTTGCATCTTTCACTCTATCTGAAATCGAATTCCCAATCCATTTGCCACCACACACAATATATATATATATACACACACACACACACATAACACATACATCTTTATTTCTATCTCTGTCAACCATGGGAAATATGTTGCAGGGCTATGGCTTTTTTTCTTATGCTCTACTCATTTTTCTATGCCTCCATTTGGAAGGCCAATATTATTCATATGCAAACGGATGTGATTTTTTTCAAGGGAGTTGGGTTTATGATGTTAGCTATCCACTCTATGACACATCGGGCTGCCCTTTCGTTGAGGAAGAGTTTGATTGCCAGAAAAATGGACGGCCAGACGATCAGTATCTCAAATATAGATGGAAGCCTGACGCATGTGCACTCCCAAGGTAACGATTTCCATGTTTTATATATGCAGAGCTCTACTGATACAGTTGAAGATTGGCGTGACATGAATTCCGTTAATCCTACATATATATGTACATACGAGCTTTGTAAGTCGTTAGATTGTTTAGAGAGTAACGTTCTCTTGCCAGCATGGGTGGAGCCACATACAAGCTTGAAGTGGTTGTGCCCCAACCCTCACAACCAGAATAGGCTAGCTCTGCGCTTAGTAGTAATCAGGCGTTCAATTAAAATTTTCTTTAATCAAAAGTTCAGGTTAACAGCCTTATTAGACACCATTAGCCCCATAACTTGTGTTGATAAAATGAACCAATGTGTTGATAAATCAGTTGACAATATAAAAAGTAACTCGACCTCTTAATTATAAGTCCTTGTAAGGTTTCTTTTTTCATCATTGCGGAACTCTTTTACTTTCACATCTTAACATACCCTCTCACGTGTGGCAAATTTTTAAGCCAAATACATGGACAATGTGACTTCAATGACACGGAGCATGTGTAGTCATTGAACTTCGCACGTGAATTAACTTGCTCTGATACAATAAAAAAAATTAAAATTCTACCATAAAACTAATTTGCAATATTAGAGAGTAACTAAACCTCTTATATATAAACCCTTCCAAATTTTCTCCGTTAACTATGTATACTCAGCGCATGTTAGGATACTGCTTGAAAAGATAACATTTGCTTACATGTATATGTATTCAGCAAGGTGGAGACAAGTGGATTCATAAGTAAAGCTTGTATTTATGTGCGTGTAGTTATGTGCTTATTGCAGAAAGCAATAAAGTGTTTTTCCAAGATTTAAGTCCTTGCCCCAAGAACCGGGGCAAGGTTCGAAAAAATCAATTTTCGCTTGTAAAATGTCTTCACGTATGATTTGGAACTAATTTTGTGTGTGATAATTCCATGTCTTCTATATTGATTAACATATGTCTATAAAATTAACTCTTCTTATTGTCATAAACTTAACACATGTTCATCAATAATAGAGGTGGCCACACACAAAATAAACGTAGAAGATTTGAACTCTCCTAAATCAAATCATACAAAATCATTGACCTTGACAATATCATGGGTTATTTGACTTTATCATCACATGATAGAACAGGAGAGGTTGTGATCATAACTAGGCTCCAGCCTTAATTACAATGGCCAATCTTTGACATACTTCACAGTTATGAACACCCACATATACACTATGCGACACAAATACAAAATTTACAAATGTAAGGCACCGACACTTGCACCTTTTAATTCCCTTTTAAATAAGCATATGTAATTACTTGATAGAATTCGGATATATCACATATTTCTCATTTTTCAACGTATATACATGGTACAGATTCAATGGGGAGGACATTCTGAGGAGGTTAAAGGGGAAAAAAATAATATTCGTAGGTGACTCTTTAAGCCTCAATCAATGGCAATCGCTAACATGTATGTTGTATGCTGCTGTGCCCCAAACACATTATACTATAACAAGGAAAGAAGCCATCTCCACGTTTTCGTTGCCTGTGAGTTTTTCAGATGCATATCTATATAGTTACAAAACACTTTCTACTAACGATATATATGATTAGGTATTAGGTTCCTAAACGAAGTGTATATATGTAGCCTTTTGATCACTAACTAGTATACGTGGACAAGTACTATTGAACATTAATCTTAAAAGAGAATTGTTTTGTGCATTCAAAATAGTTATCATGCACTTTTCTTTAAAGAAAAAAATTGTGAGAATGTGAAAGTAAAAGACTCCCACATCGGTAAAGGGAGAAACTTTGTAAGGGATTTAAGAAGTTCAACTACTTCCCATATTGCCAATTGGTTTTATGGTAGAACCTCAACTTTCTTCATGGTATCAGAGCAGGCTGGTCCAAGTATGAAGCCCAACAGGCGCATGTGCTCCACATTACCTAATACGTATTGTCCATATGTTTGGCTTGCAAGGGTTTATAAAAGGTTGGGTTACTCCCCATATTATCAATTGGTTTTATGGTGGAACTTCAACTTTCTTCATCATATCAGTGCAGGTCAGCTCACATGTGAAGCTCAATGGCCACACATGCTCCACATCACCCAATTCGTGTTATCCATTTGTTTGGCTTGAAAAATCGTCACACATGCGTGGGTGTGAGGATGTCAAGGAAAAAGAGTCTAGCATCATTTTAAAGGAGAAACCTTGCAAGGGGCTTATAAGAGGGCTACTTCCTATACTGTCAAATGGTTTTCGGTGAAACCCCAACTTTTTTCATAGTATCAGAGTATGTTGGCCTACATGTGAAGCCCAATGGCTACACATGCTCCCCTGTCACCAATTCTTGTTATCCACATATTTGGCTTGAAAATTCGCACATCTGAGTGGGCGTGTGAGAATGTGAAGGTAAAAGAGTCATACATTGGTGAAAGGAAAAGTCTTTCAATGGCTTATAAGAAATTTGACTATTTTTCCCATATTAACAATTGATTTTATGATGAAACCTTTTTATTTAAAAAAAATAAAAAACAAATAATAAGATTACCAAATGATTATTTTGGAGTGATCACAAAATTAAACCCCTGGATTTTGCAGGATTATGATGTTTCGGTTACTTTATCTCGCAATGCATTTTTGGTGGACCTAGTGAATACAGTAGTAGGCAGGGTTCTAAAGCTGGACTCTATTGAGAACGGGGACGCATGGAGAGGATATGATATGCTTATCTTTAATACTTGGCACTGGTGGCTGCATAAAGGAAGCCAACAACCGTGAGATATATGCTACATATAGAAACCTCAAAATACAATAATTAAGCATTGCACCAAAATTATACAATTTAAACATAATTTGTCAGATCTCTATAATTAAGTACTGTATACTACTTTAACAAGTTACTACTTTGAACAAGTTATAATATATTTTGGAAATTAAAAACCTCAATTTGCATGCACTGATTATACATTTTGGTATTACGAGTGTCAGATGGGACTACATTGAAGCAGGAGGTGAGATACTCAAGGATATGGATCGTTTAGTTGCTTTTAGGGAGGGATTAACTACTTGGTCCAAGTGGGTGGACTATAATGTTGATTTTAGCAAGACCAAAGTTTTCTTTCAAGGGATTTCTCCGACCCACTACAAGTATGTGCTCGATGCCTCTTTTAAATCTTCTAGTAAGAAAATAATTAAAATATCACATCCAATAATGTTCGACCTAATAATTTTATCTACTAAATGACGTGCCACAGTAAAATAGATGAATTTAATTTATACGAAGTCACTCATATACTCAGTCAATTTATTTAGCTTTTTTTTTTTTTTTTTTTTTTTTAACAAACGATATTATCTACCTTAGGGGTGGAGAAGTGAACTAAGCTTCACAATAGGCTAGTCATAATAATGTGATTCAAATTCTTTTTTGACGATAATTGAACTTAAGACATCTCATTTACAAATGAAGAGGAATATCATTAGACTGTATTACTAAGTAGCCATTTATTTTAGTTTTTTCCTTTTATTTTTATTATATTTTGGTTTAATTTCACCCTGAAAGGGGTAAAAATTAAATTAATTAATTAGTAATACTAATGGTGGAACAGTGGAAAAGAGTGGAATGGGTCAGACTCAGCAACTTGCAATGGACAAACTCAACCAGTAAGAGGCTCAATATATCCGGGAGGTTCACCACCGGCAGCAACTGTGGTAAACCAAGTGTTGACTGCCATGACATCCGCAGTAATCTTGCTTGACATAACGTTGCTATCGCAGTTGAGAAAAGATGGACACCCATCTACATATGGCATCGATGGAAAGAAAGGAAATGATTGTAGTCACTGGTGCCTTGCTGGTGTGCCTGATACCTGGAACGAACTATTCTACGCAACTCTTGTGGCTACTGATCACTAAAGGAGGAAATATTCTACGCAACTCTTGTGGCTACTACTGAGCACGGAAGGCGGAGATACGCACACATTAAACTAAATTGTTTTAATTTGTTTTGATGATGACCATTATTGTTAATAGTAGCCATTTAAAACCTTATGATAGTCGCGTTTGAATGCAGATTCTTCTGCATGAGACTCGTTCTATTTGGTTATGAGATTTCTTTTCCAAGAGGGGTTATGGGATCTTGCGTCTGGTTTGCCCTGGGGGCTTGTATCTTATAAATAAAAAAACCATTTATAACACAACTTACACCATATTGGAGATCAAAAAGTACCAAAGAGTGAGCCCTTGCATTATCTTGGATCTATCTTGCAAAAGAACGGAGAATTGGATGAAGATCTCAACCATAGAATACAAGATAGATGAATGAAGTGGAAAAGTACATCAAATGTGTTCTGCAATTGACGTATGCCACTAAAACTCAAGAAATATTTTATAGACAGCAACAAAGCCATCAATGCTTTATGTTGGACGGTCAAGCATCAACACATGTAAAAAATGAGCGTAGGGGAGATGAGAATGCTTCTTTGGATGTGTTGGCACACGAGAAAAGACATGATCAGGAACGAGGATATCCGAGTTAAAACATGAGTGGCTGCAATTGAAGATAAGATGATAATAAATTAGTTAAGGTGGTTTGGACATGTAAACTGAAGACCTACGCATACTCCGATTAGAAGATTCTATTATGAGACAAAGGCTCAATGCAAAAAGGGTAAGAAAGATCTATAAAGATTTGGAAAAAGACTCTAAGAAAAGACATGAAGTACTTGGAGCTAAGAGAAAACTTGACGCAAAATCAAAAGAACTGGCATTTTAGGATTTATATAGCCGACCTCACTTAATAGGATAAGGTTTTATTGTTGTTGTTTTTGTGTTGATAATTACTTATTGATTATTTTATTTAAGTGCATGTGGTTTATTATGGACTAGGCCAAATAAGTAATGTACCTTTGTGATTCGCCGCAATACATGCATAATTTAATTATGGAGTTAAAACGTAAATAATGTGATGTTGTATGTGTTCAATTCATTTTATATTTTTGGATTGTCATTTAAATAAGGCTTGCATGCCTTCTCTCCTCTAAATTCTTAATTAAATGGGCTATATATACATAAAAATTATTTTGTAGCTAATCATTTATTAAGAATGATGCAGTCAAACTCGGATTTGAGAGGATTTTAAAAGACTTTAAAATCCTAGTGTAGTCAATTAAAAGATTTTAAGGGATTTTAGAATCCATCCAAATCTAAGGATTTCAAATCCTTCCACCACAAGTATATATAACCAAAACTAAAAAGAATCAAACCTCACCCCCTAGGATTTCAAATCCTTCCACCACAATCCATTCAAATTCTTTAAAATCCACAGGAATTTTGTAAGAGTCTTTACTCCTCTTAAATCCTATCAAATCTATCTCTTTTAAAATCTTTTAAAATCTTAGTTTGACTACACCCCCTATTCTTCGAGAAAGGATTTTGTTTCTAGAAGAAAGGCCAAGGAAAGAGAAGAGAGAGAGCTATGGGCATCCCCAAGGGGAAGCTTATGTAAAAGTGGCTGAAACTCTCAATTTTATAAGGTTAAAAAGGCTGTTACAGATTGTCAATACATTCCTGTAATTGGGCATTTAATTCTCACGTTTTTTTTTGTTGTTATCAGTCTTATAAAGAGCCATAAATTATGTACTTTCTAGATATTAATATCCTTACCAGCCAAATTTTGTTTTGACAAAATGAAAAAGCTAGATTTTGTTTGATGCTTTATATGAATATGTTATTAAAACCCAATAAAGCTTAAAGGAAAAATCTTCCAAAATTCTATATATATGGCATCCATTTCCTTTCTTCCCTTCAGTTTTGAAAAGTGGCAGATTTAGAAAATATTATTAGGGAGGTTAGTAACAATAGCACTCCCAGCGTGCAAATTTTTTTTTTTAATCGAAATAGCATGCAAATCGTTACTTTATCGAGTTTTGATAGGCCTGAAGTTATTTGCAAAAGCATATTGCACACATGTTAAGCCCTCATTTGCGTGGGTAACTAACATGTTCCAAGGCTGTTCCCATATAATGTTTAACAAAGGAACACAGTAACAAATTGATTGATCTCATTGCATCTCATTAATATGTTTGTCCAAGAATGATGATTCTTTGTTCATTCTATGAGATTACCATTTCATTTACTTTGCATTTTTGGATAATCTTTTACTTCGTTCTTTTTTTTTCTTCCTGCAATTGTAATAACAACCAACAAACAAGCCAAAGGTAAATAATATTAGGCCTAGACAGTAAAGGGACAACACCTCTCTAACACATTTTATCAAGTAGTTGGAAGACATATATGAAGGGCAACTCCAACTTTCAAAGACTCAACACCCAAGCAGTCATCCATAGAGATTCACCGGAGGTTGAAGGTCAGCTGACCCCCCTCGGCATTAAGTCGGTTCGCCCCTAGTTTTGAAATACATCAATAAATTTCTAGAATGGCTTCTGGTTTAGTTTCATGATATCATTTGTTTCTCTTCTATCTCAGCTGGCTACGTGATGTGAATGGTAATGGTGATGGAGACGATGATAAATAACTAAAGTAATAAAATGGATGCGGTTATTTTGAAGGAAGTTGGATAATTGATAATTCATATTCACTTTACGATTCATCAAAATGTCCATTATTCATTAGTTGAGAATTCGAATGCTTGAAGAATGGTAGACCTCATAAAGAATACCTCACATGTAGAGTGAAACCCAGTGACTATGACCTTCCAAGGTAGACAACTTGTTTTTTTATACAACAATTTGTTCTCCTTCCAAGGTAAACAACTTGTTTTCTTATTTGTCGATACGTATAAATTACCAGCAAGATAAAATCGTAGTGTGCCACTTGACAGGTTCTTTCCAGAAGGAAAGGTGAAGTATCCAATTGCTAATTACATATCAAGTGAGCACTGTTCAACAGATTGGGCTGGTAATGCTATTAACAGAAATTCTATTTTTCGTTTGTTTGGGGGAACTTGGTTACATGGCGTAGTAAAAAACAGAAAGCAATGTTAAAGTCTTTTGTTGAGGCCGACTATAGAGATATGGCAGAAGGAAATATGTGAACTCCTTTGTATACGTAAACTTTTAAGATGTCTTGGCTTTGAACCAAAGGAAACTATGAAATTATGTTGTGTCAATAAGTCTGCAAAGGAAATAGAGAATAATCTGGTACAACATGATAGAACAAAGCATGTGGAGGTTGATAGACACTTTGATAAAGAGAATCTTGAAAGGAAGATTGTGTATATACTGTTTGTGAATTTGTGGGAGCAACTGCTGATGTTCTTGCTCATAGAGTATCAAGTAAAGCTTTACAATGACTCACTTATCAAGTTGGGTATGTATGATATCAATGCACAAACTTGATGCAGTGTGTTGACTTTATTGTAGATATTTTATGAGTCCTATATTTGGTATTAGAATTTGTAATTGGTTGTAATCTTTAGGATTTAGTTTTCTTATCTTTTGTAATTACTTTCTTTGTAAAATAAGGCATGTGTGCCTATATATTGTAAATTCTAATAATGAATAAAGTAACACAGTATTCAACGTATTTCATTCTTTGATAAGCCCCTTATTTATAGGCTTATGATAATGGGGTTATCCCATACGTTACAAATGGTTGTATAATAATAGCACTTAAGAAATTAGTGGTCCATCCACCAGCACTAAGAAGCTACGAGTCCATCCACCCACATTTACAACAAATTCTGTAATTTCTAGATATTAATTCCTTACCAGCCTGATTT
This sequence comes from Pyrus communis, assembly GCF_041283825.1. Classification (NCBI taxonomy): domain Eukaryota; kingdom Viridiplantae; phylum Streptophyta; class Magnoliopsida; order Rosales; family Rosaceae; genus Pyrus; species Pyrus communis. Next base: position 29,755,995 of record NC_142575.1, read on the forward strand.
TGTTTTGACGAAAAAGAAAAAGCTAGATTCTGTTTGATGCTTTTTAAGAATATGTTATTAAAACACTGTAAAGTTGAGGAAAATCTTCCAAAACCCTATATATATATATATATGGTGTCCATTTCCTTTCTTCCCTCCAGTTTTCAATCACATTAATTTCTAGAATGGCTTCGTGGTTTAGTTTCATGATATCCTCTGTTTCTCTTCTATCTCAGCTGGTTATTATATTGCAACCTTGTAAAGTGCATGGTAATGGTGATGCAGGCGAAGATAAACAACTAAAGCTGTCAAATGGATGTGATTATTTTCAAGGAAGTTGGATAATTGATAATTCATATCCACTTTATGATTCATCAAAGTGTCCATTATTCATCGATCGAGAATTCGATTGCCTGAAGAATGGTAGACCAGATAAAGAATACCTCAAATATAGATGGAAACCGGCCAGTGACTGTGACCTTCCAAGGGAAACAACTTGTTTTCTTATCTGCCAATTTTTTCTCCTTCGAGACTAGCTATTTGATAGTCTTCTTCATACATATAAGGCATTTTAGCCAAAGTGGTCCCCAAGATTGTCACGACTTCTCATTTTGGTCCTTAAAATTTAAAATCGATAGAAGTGGTCTCTGAGATTGTCCACATTCAATCATTTTGGTCATTCTGTGAAAAATCTCTGTTTAATTGAAGAAAACGCCAGTTACCATCAATTTAATAGTGATTTCTCATAGAATGACCAAAATGATTGACGGTGAACAATCTCATGGACTACTTCTACCGATTTTAAAGCTCAGTAATCAAAATGGGAAGTCATAACCATTTTGGATAAACAGCCTACATAAAACTATTTGCACTGCATTACTACTGATTACACCTCTCAGAGGTAACCCTTTATTATATATCTAAGCTTCTAGCTGAGGGGTTTTTGAGTAAGTTTATTTGAGGAACATTTTTGTAAGGCTCATGGATATTGTATTTGAAATCATTCTTGCGAAAAACCGCTCAAATTCGAAACTATTTAATCACTCAGTTAAATGATTATCATTTTAGTCTCTCTCTTATAACATTGTGTATGTCTATTTTCTTCATTAGTATTAGATGTTTGAATGAAATAAAATTCAAAGCGGACCCAAAGTGTCCTCAAATAAAATTATATAATTTTCAATTAAATGTATCTCATTTATGCAATATATGGTGCAGATTCAATGGTGAGGACATGCTGAGGAGGGTAAAGGGGAAGAGGATCTTATTCGTCGGGGACTCTCTAAGCTTCAACCAATGGCAGTCACTTACATGCATGTTGCACACTGCAGTGCCCTAATCAAATTATACTCTAGATGACTCCGCATTTTCTTTGCCTGTGAGTTTTCTGCAGGCATACATGTCTACGATCTCTACTCTCAAAGAACTATGGGCGTTCATGAAGGCCATATCTTATACATTTCAATTACTTGGGTCTTTGAAGTATTAGATTACTAAATTTAATTAATGAATTTTCTTATCTGTGACTGAGCAACAATTATTTAGAATTTATCATTTCGATTAAAAAAATTTGAATTAAAATTGATCTTAATGTGTCACTGACCGGACTTTTATTTGTATCTTTGAATCGGGTGCTTTTAGGCTTATAAGATGTTAAGTATCAATTACTAAGAACTGGAGTTTGCAGGAATATGGAGTTTCTGTTACACTATCTCGAAATACATTTCTAGTGGATCTAGTCAAGACAGAGATAGGCAAGGTTCTCAAGCTTGAGTGGCAAAGCATGGAAAGGATACGACATGCTTATCTTCAACACTTGGCATTGGTGGCTCCATACAGGAAGCAAGCAACCGTAAGATACTAAATTACTAATCTCAGAAATTAATGTAGTTTTTAATATATTCATACTGTAAATTAGGATTGAACATTCGAATACGATTATAATTTATCAATGTTGATTCAATGCCTCATAACGTACATATACATATATGTGTGTGTGTGTGTGTGTGTATATACACACACACGGAAGATCTCAAACATAGATGGTTCGGATCGTGAAAAATATTAAGAAGTAGGCCTCAAAAAAAAAAAAAAATTATATAAAAATTGTGTAAAAAATGATGTCACAAACCTGTCCCCTATGTTAAATATATAATCATGGTTTAGAAAAATTATTCACATTTGTGGAAGTAGAACCTTACTTTGCATGCACTCCTTAATGTAAAAATATCGATATACTCAAAAGAAATAATTAATCTCTTGTTGTATTGGAGTTTCAGATGGGACTACATTGAATCAGGAGGTAAAATACTCAAGGATATGGACCGTTTGATTGCTTTTAGGGAGGGATTAACTACTTGGTCCAAGTAGGTGGACTCGAATGTTGATGCTAACAAGACCAAAGTTTTCTTTCAAGGCATTTCTCCAACCCATTACGAGTATGTTCTTATCATCTTTTTAAATCTCACTGCCAGGTACAAGTTTTTTTAGAAATATCAAATATCACGTCCAATAGTGTTGGTGCCACATAATTTATCTAGCACATTTATTTACTAAATAATGTGACAGTGTACATGTGAATTTTTTTTAGTAAACCTCAATGTATTAGTTTATGTGCTGCGAACAGGTCCTAGTACATTAATTATAATAATACGATTGGTTGGAAATTTGAAAAAAAAACAAATTTTAAAAAAATTATATTATAACACTTGATGTATCAAAACATATTTCTAACACAATGAAAAAAAAGTAAAAGTAACTAATTATTTTTTGGATACTGACAGGGCAGTGGAAAAGAATGGGACGACCCAAAGTCAACTTGCAATGGACAAACTCAACCTGTTAGTGGATCGATCTATCCAGGAGGTCCCCCATCAGTAACAACTGTGGTCAAGGATGTCTTGACTACAATGTCAACGCCAATAACTTTGTTGGACATAACGTTACTATCGCAATTACGAATGGACGGGCACCCATCTGTATACGGCCTCGATGGAAAACATGGAAATGATTGTAGTCACTGGTGCCTTGCTGGTGTCCTTGATTCATGGAATGAACTATTGTATGCTATTCTTGTGACTACTGACTAGAGAAGAACTAGGGCACGGCCGCACGGGATGTTATGGTGATTGGTGATGATGTCGAGTCATGGAAATCGTTCTCACTAGCTAGAGGAGAAGATATAATAATAAACTTAACTGTTAATTCAATTAGAACATGTAATAAAGTTCATATATGTAACAAAGTCTCAAAGTTTCCAACCGTTGGGGTGCAGTTTGGGTTGATTGAATTTTGGATCCAAATATTGCCCCAAACCGTATGTTATAGGTTGTGACAATTTAAAATCACAATTTAACCACAGTGCCTTGGAACCAATGTAATCAGTTCATCAATGTTGTGATTTAGTTTGGTTTGGTTTGTTTCAGTTTCTGATTTAACATGTGCATAGACTTGATGAAAATTTCAGAGCTCTATCAAAATAAGTATTAGGATTAAATTGATAATTCTAATAAGTTTATAAACCTATCCATTTATAAAATAAAATAAAAAAAATCATCATCAAACTATCAACATCGAAACTTAGATTTACAATCTTAGAAATCAAAATATTTAATCTCATAACTCAACCCAAAGTCTCAAGCTTTCAATCACATAACTTCAAGATGTTGATAGAATACTACAATACTAAAATAAATAATATCATATGCATATTTTTATAATATTATATGTATTAAATCAAAACCGCACACTAAATCCGATTTTGTATATGTATGTTTTATTAGGGTGCTGCTAAACCCATCCAATTGTTCTATTTTCTCACTTACATTTTAATGAAAATATTAATGACATATTTATCCTTTTAGGTGAAGAAGCGATCACAGTATCATTTTTTTAAATAAAAAATTCGGTGGTACAAGAGAAATTTACTTGTTTCCACTTTTATAGGAAACACGTATAATTATCAAGGATTTAAGAAGCGAGTGGTAGATGCGAGAGAGTTGTCTTCTTGTCTTGTATTCAAATACTCTTTTAATAATATTCATTCTAAGGCTAAGGTCACCTGTAATTATTTTTAGAAAAATATCACCCTTTTAATTTCATTTAGTGTGGATTCAAAGTACAGTAATTCTTCTAAAAATATGACTTTAGCCCTTAAAATTTAATTTTTTCCACATAAAATCTGACATAAGTTTTTGGGTAAATCTCAATTTATTACCCTCAAGTTTCGTGATTTTCAAAATTTAGTACATGAAGTTTTTTTCGTCTCAAAGTCATACCTAAAGTGTTAATTTTGAGACAGTCTCATACATCCGTTAGCCTGGCTGTTAAGTCTCCTGTTAACTATAACATGACGCCTATATGGACAATGACTTGGCGCCACGTGTCATTAAGGGATCCACTTGGAAATTAAAAATTCAAAAAAAAAAATTTCTCTCCCAAATTTAAAATATTAAAATAATTAATTAAATAAAAATATTAAAAAAAAAAAACCCAGAACCCTTTCATCTTCCTCACCCGACACTCCTCCATCCCCTCCACCCACCCACCGACACCCTTCTCCCTCCCTGATACCCACCCCTACCACCAAGCCTTTTTTCCTTCTCTAAAAACCCAGCCCCTTCCCTTCCCCCAAAGTGAAATCTCACTAATCAAACAGCCAAACTGTCGAGCTCATACTAAAAAAACACAGTAACTAATCAACACAAAACAAACCCCACAATTAATTTATATACCAAGCAACACAGAAGAGCCAAAAGATTCAACATTTAGTAGAAATTACATAAACCCAGAAAGCAAACAACCAAAAGAACAAACAAAACACAAAGATTAGCAACTTGAGCAAAATCCATGAATACCCAGATGGAGACATGACTACGAGCTGCTCGGGCTTAGGAATAGGGTCGTCATGCACTTTGATTGTGATGTTGCCACGGGTCCCTGAGATCCATCCGAGATTGTAGAACTGGCGGCAGAGGTCAGATATCAGAACCTTGTTGTCGCTCACTGTTTTGCCTTCCAAGTAGGCCTGCGACGTCGTACCGAGTTTCAGTCCGTTCACTGCCACTGCTACCATTGCTGGTCTAGAGAAAGAAACAATGAACCTATGTTTGGTGTGCTTCAATACTATGCTAAAATAAACTGTGAACCTCCGCTTTTGTATCCGAATACACTTTCGGACCGATTCGAGCGCGAGGTTGACGTTGCGGGATCTGTTTCAGGCTTCAACAAAGGCGTCGAGGGAGGATAGAAGAGGGAGGCTGACGGATTGGAGCTTGGCGTTGGAAACGGAAAGAGAAGACTTGAGAGAATCGACGTCGGAGAGAACAGATCGGAGTTCGTCGACGGCGAGGATGAAGTCTTGGTAGTGGACCTTGCAGAACTCCTCGATTTCGGACTCCTTGGATCCGGAGAAGTGGTGGAGGTGCTGGAGCAGCGTCTTGGGCTTCCCGAAAGTGAAGGCCTTGCGAACATTTGGGGTTTTTTTTGTTGTTCGTCGCATAGGAGAGAAGAGAGGGAGGGAATTTTAGGGTTTTGGGGGAAGGGAAGGGGGTTGGGTTTTTTGGGAAGTTGAAAAGGCTTGGTGGTAGGGGTGGGTACTAGGGAAAGGGAAAGGTGTTGGTGGGTGAAGGGGATAGAGGGGTGTTGGTTAGGGAAGACGAAAGGGGTTTTGGGTTTAAATTTGGGAGAGAATTCTTTTTTTGAATTTTTAATTTCCACGTAGACCCCTTAATTACACGTGGCATCCAGTTATTATGGGCGCCACGTCATCAGTTAACGGGAGACTTAACAGCCAGACTAACGGATGTATGAGATTGTCCCAAAATTAACACTTTAGGTATGATTCTGGGACGAAAAAAAATTTCATGTATTAAATGTTGAAAACCACGAAACTTGAGGGTAGTAAACTGAGATTTACCCTAAGTTTTTTAATTGAATAAAACTCATTGACTAGATTCCACATTAGCAAATTCATTAATTACGTTTCACTTCACATTTAAAAAATTTTGGATGCCTAAAATACCTCTATTTGATTTTTTTTTTTTTTTTTTTTTTTTGATAAACTGCATTTGAATGTTTGATGTACATAATTAATGCCATGCAGATGAATGGTATGGCAGAATTAATGATTTTACAACAAAAAAAAAAAATCATTAATGTTATAAATCATTGCCTAATATATAATAACATAAAACATGTCTACTATATGTTATTATACATGCTTAATTAAGTCAATAAAATTATATTTTACATATTAATGTAGGTAAATTATTTCACACATATACATATATATGCCTAATATATGTAAAACTCATGCAAAATAATTTACCTATAAAAAAAACCATTTAATTCAAATAGTGCACCTAATATTAAAATTTTAAAATGTTAGATAACTTTAAAAAAAAATAATAATATATCCAATATGTAACATCTCACATCGCCCAGGGGAGTGATCCTTAAATGTCTATTTCCATCCCTACCTGGCATGAGGCCTTTTGGGAGCTCACTGGCTTCGGGTTCCGTTGGAACTCCGAAGTTTTGGGAGCTCACTGGCTTCGGGTTCCGTTGGAACTCCGAAGTTAAGCGAGAAGGGGGCTAAAACAATCCCATGATGGGTGACCCACTAGGAAGTTGCTCGTGAGTTCCCAAAAAAAAAATCGTGAGGGAATGGTAAGCCCAAAGTGGACAATATCGTGCTACGGTGGTGGAGCGGGGCCGAGAAGTGATCCGCCCTAGGTTGGGATGTGACAATTTGGTATCAGAGCCTAACCCTGGTCGTGGTGTGCCGACGAAGACGTCGGGCCCCTAAGGGGGGTGGATTATGACATCCCACATCGCCCAAGGGAGTGATCCTTAAATGTATATTCCATCTCTACCTAGCACGAGGCTTTTTGGGGGCTCACTGGCTTCGGGTTTCGTAAGAACTCCGAAGTTAAGCGAGAAGGGGGCTAAAGCAATCCCATGATGGGTGACCTACTGGGAAGTTGCTCGTGAGTTCCCAAAAACAAAACCGTGAGGGAATGGTAAACCCAAAGCGGACAATATTGTGCTACGGTGGTGGAGCGGGCCTGGGAAGTGATCCGCCCCTGGCTAGGATGTGACAATTGGTATCAGAGCCTAACCCTGGTCGTGTGTATGCCGACGAGGACGTCGGGCCCCTAAGGGGGTGGATTGTAACATCTCACATCGCCCAGGGGAGTGATCCTTAAATGTATATTCTCATCCTTACCTAACATGAGATCTTTTGGGAGTTCACTGACTTTGGGTTCCGTTGGAACTCCGAAGTTAAGCGAGAAGGGGGCTAGAGCAATCCCATGATAGGTGACCCATTGAAAAGTTGCTCGTGAGTTCCCAAAAATAAAACCCTGAGGGAATGGTAAGCCCAAAGCGGACAATATCGTGCTACGGTGGTGAAGCGGGCTCAGGAAGTGATCTGCCTCGAGCTGGGATGTGACAAATTGGTATTAGAGCCTAACCCTGGTCGTGGTGTGCCGACGAGGACGTCGGGCCCCTAAGGGGGGTGGATTGTGACATCCCACATCGCCCAGGGGAGTGATCCTTAAATGTATATTCCCATATCTACCTAGCACGAGGCCTTTTGGGAGCTCATTGGCTTCGGGTTCCGTAAGAACTTCGAAGTTAAGCGAGAAGGGGGTTAGAGCAGTCCCATGATGAGTGACCCATTGGGAAGTTGCTCGTGAGTTCCCAAAAACAAAACCGTGAGGGAATGGTAAGCCCAAAGCAGACAATATCGTGCTACAATGGTGGAGCGGGTTAGGGAAGTGATCCGTCCCGGGCCGGGATGTGACACAATATGTGTAAAATACATGAAAAATAATTTACCTACATAATAACAAACCCATATATGCAAAATACATGCAAACTAATTTACGTACATAATAAATAAATAAATAAATTATTTTGTTTAATACTAATTTATCTATTATTTGTACATATAATAATAAAATGTGCCAAATATATATATATATATATATATATATATGATATTGATACATACAAAATAAAGATAGTTACTAAACCCACCCATTGTCTTATTTTCCCACACACGTTATAATCCCACCCACCTTAAAAAGTTAAAAAATTAAATTGTTATTTTCCCACCCACTATTATTCCCAAAAGAACCTTTAATATATACGTACATATGAAATTATAAAATTGTGTCACATCCCGGCCCGGGGTGGATCACTTCCCGGGCCCGCTCCACCACCGTAGCACGATATTGTCCCCTTTGGGCCCACCACGCCCTCACGGTTTTGTTTTTGGGAACTCACGAGCAACTTCCTAGTGGGTCACCCATCATGGGATTGCTTTAGCCCCCTTCTCGCTTAACTTCGGAGTTCCTACGGAACCTGAAGCCAGTGAGCTCCCAAAAGGCCTCGTGCTAGGTAAGGATGAGAATATACATATAAGGATCACTCCCTTGGGTGATGTGGGATGTCACAATCCACCCCCCTTAGGGGCCCGACGTCCTCGTCGGCACACCACGACCAGGGTTAGGCTCTGATACCAAATTGTCACATCCCGGCCCGGGGCGGATCATTTCCCGGGCCCGCTCCACCACCGTAGCACGATATTGTCCGCTTTGGGCCCACCACGCCCTCACGGTTTTGTTTTTGGGAACTCACGAGCAACTTCCCAGTGGGTCACCCATCATGGGATTGCTCTAGCCCCCTTCTCGCTTAACTTCGGAGTTCCTACGGAACCCGAAGCCAGTTAGCTCCCAAAAGGCCTCGTGCTAGGTAAGGATGAGAATATACATATAAGGATCACTCCCCTGGGCGATGTGGGATATCACAATTGTCTCTTAAAAAATATAACAAATAATATGTAAATGAAAACCACTAAAGTCTGCAAATTCAAATAGAAACGATAAAGGTATCCAAATTCAAAAGAATTCAACAACGACAAATTTAAAAATACGATGGACAAATTCAAATGACCTACACACAAATTATTCTTCTACCTTTTTAATGGAAACATAATCTTCTAGCTCTTCCGTAGAAGCGTCATCTTCTACATGTTCAATGAAAAAGTCATCTTCTAAGTCCATTGCTATTTTTTTACTTTCTCTGAATGTAAGGAGATGAAAATATGAGTTACGGTTTAAGGTAGACAAATTGTCTCCCATGCCTAACCTGTTTTTTTTTTTTTTTTTTTTTTAATTAAGAAAAAAAAGATAATTAATGTCCTTATTAGTCTTTTTGTAAATGGACAAATTTGTAATTAAAAAATTCATTAAAAGGTGGCTAGAAATGTAACATCCCACATCGACCAACGGAGAGGGGGTGATGTGCCTTATATGTACATGCTCATCTCCATATAACATGAGGCCTTTTGAGAACTCACGGCCTTCGGGTTTCATCAGAACTCCAAAGTTAAGTAAGTTCGGGCGAGAGCATTCCCAGGATGGGTCCACTAAAAAGTTCTTGTATGAGTTCCCAGAAACAAAAATGTGAGGGCGTGGCCGGGGCCCAAAGCGGACAATATTGTGCTACGGTGGAGCTGGTCTGGAATGTGACAGGAAAGATAAGACATTGGGGGTGGGAATAACATCACTCAAAATAAAATATCTACATAACAAAAGAATGCTATTTGATTCAAAATTAATTTGCTTACAAAATAAAGCAATGTTATTCGATTCGAAGCTAATTTACCTATTATTTGTACATATATCTTATAATAATAAAATGTGTCAAATATAGGTAATAATATATGAAAAATAAGTTACCTACAAAATAAAAGAATATTACTTGATTCATTATTAATTTACCTACAAAATATATATTATTTGTTAATCATAAATTTACATATAGGTAAATGAATTACTTTAACATGTATGTTAGTATTGTGCATATATATATTTGAACGTATAGTAATACAACATACATATAGTTAAATTATATATATATTGAACTTATGGTAGAGTGTGTGTGTGTGTGTGTGTGTGTGTGTGTTAGGGGTAATAGTATGTGCTATAATTATTTGTTCATTATAATTAAGAAGAGTAATAACGTTTATTGATTTGATTTGAATATTGCGGCATAAGCTATAAACATTTTGTAATAATAGGTCAATTACTTTTCTACTTGACAGTCTTTTTCAAATTTGGATTTTATTTAGATGTTTAGAATTAGATAGGTTTTTATCTAAAAAAAAGTTGTAAGAGTCTGTATATAAAGAACCCGTAATTCTTTTATCCAAAAAAAAAGTATAGTAATTCTTTTATCTTAGAAAAAAAGTATAGTAATTCTTTTATGATTAGATACTATTCTATAAGACAAGGATTTGTTCTTTAATCTAGACCGTTGAGGCATCAAATTTAAACACTTCCATGCAGAGAAGACAGAAACCCAGGGGAAGAAAAAGGAAATTAACAAATGGCAAACGGCAACTCCACTCATAAAGACCACACAGCCAGAAAGATTTTCAAACATTAAAGGAAAAAAAAATCATTATAAAGAGCGTTTCAGTATTCTCTCTGCCAATTAATTTATCAGATTTCCGAGAATCTGAAATGGCACTGTGGTGTTTTCACCTTCTTCCTCTACTTCTTTCTTCTCTTTTACCGCCATCGTCATCGGCTGCCTGTGATTTCTATCAGGGGAGTTGGGTTGTGGACGAGTTTTACCCACTTTACAATGGTTCAAGCTGTCCCTTCATTGGATTCAATTGCCTCAGCAACGGTAGACCTGACAAAGAGTACCTCAAATATAGATGGAAGCCCACTGCTTGTGAACTTCCAAGGTAACTTTTTTCTCTGATTCTCAACTAAAATAAGCTTTTACGTTCCAGAAAATGATTTCTGCGCACATTTTTTTTCCTTCTGCATAATCTTGTTTATATATGTTCGTTCACTTTTTTTTTTTTTTTTTTTTTAAATTTCTTCAATCCACGGGAGTGGGTAGAAGAGAAAAAAGTTTGTAGAAATCACTTTACTTCTAGTCCGTGTTCCATGTAGTTTTTCCACAAAGTTTTACTTTTGTTCTTGTTTTTCGATTGTAGAGAGTTTGGTGCATGTAGTCTGCAACTTGTTCCATCGGACATAAGTTAATTTTCTGTTTATTTCTTGTACAAAATTTGTCGAGCTAATCATCTCATGTATTGTGTATGTGACAGTTTTAGACAAAAATTAACCAAATTTGACGAAGGTTTTCGGAATAAAATAATCTACAAATCACAGAGAATAAATTGGGGACAAAAGAAAATATAAAGACGAAAGTGGAATTTTGTGAAAGCTACAAAACCAAAAACGTGTTTAGGCCTTGTCCTTTATTTTGGTTACTTTTTTGTTCTTCTGATTCCAATCAACGTTGATCACTCATTCATATCCTAACAGCTCATGTGAAATTGACACAGATTCAATGGCCAGGATTTCTTGGAGAGAAACAGAGGCAAAAAAATCATGTTTGTGGGGGACTCACTAAGCAACAATATGTGGCAGTCATTGACATGCATGCTACATGTTGCAGTCCCTAATTCTAAATACACCTTAACCCAAGCAGGGTCCCTCAACACATTTTACCTTGAGGTAACTCTAGGCCACTCAATTTCTTTTCACATCCGCAAGGGTTTTATAAAGCATTTGATAGCGTTTAGTTCTGCACCCGAGATTTAATGTTCATATGACTTTAAAACATTTGCTTGTATGAAAAACTTTAAATAGACTCTTTAGGTAGATCAATGACGGATCCATCTCGAGGCAAGGTGGGTTAGCTGACCACACCTCTCCTCCCCCCCCCCCCTCCCCTCGAAGATTAGACATCTTCCATGGAAGAGCTGCCCTCCAACAGCTCGATGGATTGCCCCTATGGGCACTAGGCAGGTATCTGCTAGCCTCATGTCTTTGTAAACATTGCTATAGGCATCTGTCTTTAAGCTCGTTCGGGTAGCATGCTCGTTCAAAAGTTATTATCGAATGACATGCTCGCTCGAAAGTTGTCGGCATCTGTCAACAGGCATGGAATATGACTTGGCAAATGACTCAGGCCTCAATGAAATGCCAATTTGCTTGCTATTTCATCCAAAAAATTCTTACTGAACATCCCCCCAACCCTCACTCCCACTAGTATTTCCTGGATCTGCCACTGAGGCAGATAGATTTTTTTTTTTCATGAATTTACCAATCAAATTAAATTTGTTTTATGTTTTGATAGGAATATGGAGTGTCGATTATGTTTCTGAAAAATGGGTTCTTGGTGGATTTGGCTTATGAAAAGATTGGCAAAGTCCTGAAATTAGACTCCATCAGTACTGGCGACCAATGGAAAGGAGTAGACATACTGATTTTCAACAGCTTTCATTGGTGGGCTCATACCGGGCGTGCTCAAACGTATGCCAATCTTCAACTCATGCTATGTTTTTAGACTATCAATTCAAATAGCATATTCATAGAATCGTGTCAATAGTTTAATTTTGACAGACTGAAAAGACAATGTACCAGACTATCTCCTAAAAGAACATTTCCATAGGCATACCAAATATAAGTTTAAATTAATCAATCATAAAAACTAATTTAGAATTGAATGATTTATGATTATTATTTTGTTGTTGCAGATGGGACTATTTTCAAGTGGGAGACAACGTGGTGAAAGAGATGGATCACATGGAGGCCTACAAGATTGCATTAACAACATGGGGTAAATGGGTTGATTCCAGCATTGATATTTCAATTACCAAAGTCTTCTTTCAAGGAGTAGCTGCTGTTCATACTGAGTAAGTTCTATTTTCAAAGCAATTGTTACACCGATATTTGATGTTATCAATTTAATAATTTTGTAACGCGTAAATTAGTAGTACGGTAATACCACTTGGTATTTTGACAATTGCACTGGACGAATTTTCCATACAAACAAGAAATTGTGCAGATTTACTAACATTGTATATTCCATTTTGTGGGCATGAAATCAATTATGTTTTAGTGGCAAGGAATGGAAGGATCCAGAAGCAGGGAGTTGCCTAAGACAGACCCAACCAATTCTAGGACCAACTTATCCAGGACCAAGTCATCCGGGAGAAGCTATTGTAAAGAGTGTGTTAAGTGGCATGGAAAAGCCTTTGTATTTACTGGACATCACATTGCTCACGCAGCTCAGAAAAGATGGGCACCCCTCCATTTATGCAGGTGAAGGTCCCAAATATAATGACTGTAGTCACTGGTGTCTTCCTGGTGCTCCTGATACTTGGAATGAACTTTTGTATGCAGCTTTGCTCTAGGAATTTTCTTATTTTTCTTTACTTAAATAAAATTTTCTTATGGATTGTTTGATAATAATAATAATTAGTATTGTTATTATTATTATTATTATTGTACGACTGATCGCATTTCAGCCTTATTAACTTACATCGTTCGTTATTCTGCACTATAAGCTCTCATAAATTAATAATTTGTCAATTTTGTTTAAAAAATCAGAAAAGAAAAAGAAGAACAAACGGATTACAAACTTCGAATATTATTCCATTAACTGAAAAGAAAAAAAATATTAAAAAAATAATAATAATAATAAAATACATAAAAGTGCTAACTTTTCCAAAAAGTTTGTCAACAACACATAAAACAGAAGGCAAAGTCTCCCTTTTTATTTCTTTATTTAAACAATTAAACAATTAATCACAAGTCCATCACATTAGTTGCCAGAATTTATTCATCCATAATTAAGAATAAAGGAATTCATCGGCTCCATTATTATAATATACTGTATATTCATGATGATCCAATGCCAATGAAACCCTAAACCCTAATCAATATTATGCCTTTCAAACTCAACAGGAAGCGCAGAACCATCCAATGCCAGCAACCTCTTCCCGTTCTCAACCAAAACACCAACCCACGTCGCTCTACAATCAAATTTGCAAATGGGACACGCCTCATAAGGACACCACAACAGACTGTAGAGACCATTCCCTTCTCTAATAATCTTATAGTAGTTTCCAGTCAGATACCCTTCATTTTCGTCTTCTCCAATAAAAATTAGTCTCCTTTCGGTCTCTTGGCCTTTCTCCTTGCTTCGCTTCCACGCAGTTGACTGCACACACCGCAAACGTGATTTTTATGTCCCTACCCTCCTTCACCACTGTTTCAACTTCTGCGAATGGCGCAAAGGTCACCGGAAAGCCGTCGGGACCTGAGAGGTCTTCTTGACCTACGTAAAACGGGCATGTTCCGTTTCTACGGTCGATCAAACGGCCGCCATTTTCGGTAACGGCAGGCTTGATGTAGTACTCAACCCCACGTTGAAGAGGTTGTCCGGTTGTGTCGAGCACCGGAGAACCTGCTGTGTCATTTGATGTTTGGGCTAGGGTCGATATGGCCATCATTAGCAATGTGAAGCTAAGGAAGCTTGAAATAAATTTCATAGACATCATTTCGATCGGTTTAATTCAATTGATCTCATACAATTGCAAAAGCAGAATAATTTATGCTTAGTAAGTTTTCTTTAGAGCAGTTCCAGTGTGGGAACCCTCTCTCCAGTCAATACACTATTTAATTCACCTAGTGAACAGTAATTGCCCTTAATGAATAGTAATCACTTTTTGCATCTCCACCGTTGCACTTGAATAACTCTGGCAATGGATAATAAAATATTAATTTTTTCTCATCCAATCCATCAAACATCTCATCACCCTTTCCCTTTTTTTTTGTTTGACCAGTTCTTCTTCCTCTCTCTCTCTCTCTCTCTCTCTCTCTCTCTCTGTTTTCTTTCTCTCTTTCCCTTCTTCCCCTCATTTACGTTTTTTCCTCATTCCACCATCATCATCTCTCCTCTTCTCTGCTTTCATTCCCTCCCTCCTCGGTTTCTCCTTCTTCCCCAATTTTTGTCTTCCTCTCCTCTTCTCTGCTTTCATTCCCTTCCCTCCCTCTTCCACTTCCCTTCTCTCTACACAGCGGCAATCCGATGATTCTTTTTTTTTTTTTTTAATTTCTAGTTTGATTTATTTACTGCCGATCGAATTTGATCCTATATGCGGTGGTTTTAGAACTGCAATTTTATTGGAAATTTTAATTTAATTTTTTGAAATTGATTCTGCTTAGTTGATGTTTTTCGTTGGAATTGAGGGTTTGGGTGTGTAGATCTAGGTCAAATGAGGGGAAGGAGGACGGGGAGATGCAAGGTCGGCGAATGCACCGATGCCGCCCATCAGCCACACGTCACACAACCCTCAGGCTCTCGGGCTGTCGATTCCTGCCTGGCCTCTCGCTCGGGCTTGCTCGCCAGCACACGCTGGACTTCATCACTCGGGCTCTTTGGCCCTGTTCCTGTGCCTGTCCCTCGGGCTGGAGCACACGGTGGAAGTGCTCTTATGTGTGGCTATTCCCAATGTATTTACAGAGATGCAGTTGTGACGAGACATGAATTGTGAATTGTGAATGTGTGTGAATGTTTGCTAAGGCATTTGATGGATTTTGTGAATTGTGAATGTGTGTGAATGTTTGCTAAGGCATGTCACTCATAGTATTTAATGAAAACTAATGAAAAGGGTCTAAAAACTTTGAGTTTTAATGATAAGGACAAAATAAAAAGTAAAGTAAATAGTACCATGATTGACTTTTTAGTGTAAAAATGTAATTTTTTTTGTTAAAACTCTCTAATATTTATAGAGATGCGGTGAGGGCACGTACGCGTGAGATGATGACGTGGAAAATCAAAGTCAACTAGCCTCATCCAATACAAAAGTACACTTGCATGCGTGAAGATACATCTAAAGCTTTATTGAAGTGATAATACCCAAGACTGTTTAAAAACAACCACCACCTCTTATCCTGTTAGTGGTGTCGACTGTTTTAAAAGGGCAAACTCAAGGGGGTGGGATTTTTTTTTTTTTTTTTTTTTTTTGGGTGGAAACAGCCTTTTTAATCTTATTTTGTAAAGAGGTTGTTTTCACAACTCAAACTCATGATCTTTCAATCACAAAGGAACAATCTTTCTTTGTGCCAGAGCTCAGCCCTTAAAGACCACGACTCTAACTCTCAACCATTCGATCACTAGACAATGGGGTTATTAATTAAACATCAATAAGTATGCTCATTTTTATTGGTGACACATGATATAAATAATTAATTATTAGCGTTACTAACTCAATTGGTATTGGAAAAAGCAGTTGGGATGATAGTTGGTGCTCGTATCCTAGGAGAGATTTTTAAGTGCGACAGGTACACGAGATGGTACACCACTTGTCATTATATAAATGGTGGGATATGTGTGCTAAAAAGTTAAGAACTTTAAAAAAAAAAAATTTCACCACTTATATTAAAACATGTAATGTACCACATGTGTTCTCGTCACAGTTAAAAATTTCTCATATCTTAACCACACGATAGAAGAAACGGTAATAGTTGACATCGAAGTATGAACTAGTTAGTAAGAAAGCATCAGACTGCTACAGCCTACACTCATCAATTTGGAATTTGGTGAGTTATAGACGTCCGTGGCGGTGGGCTACTTCATTTGAATCCTCCTTACTCCTTAGGGTTTCTTGTTCAAGTATCTAGCCATTAATTTATCAAGAAAATAATTACAATTACCTTTAAATGAACACCACCACAATGAGTGATAAAAGGACGACCCAATAAAGCTACTCAGTTTGCGAGTTTCAATGGGAATGTTTACTGTACGAAACTTTATTTTTGCTTTACAAAGAGACTGGTTCCACGACTTGAAACTGTAACTTTTCAATCACAAAGAACCAACATTTCCGTGACGTCAAAGCTCGTCAATGAATGATGTTCCAAGGAGATTAGAATCCAAGGGGTGTCAATGTAATTTTAGAAACTTAAAAGAGTTATGTGAAAACACAATAAATCTCAAGAGATGTTACTGAAATTAATCCTCCCAAAGTCGCCATGTACAAAGTACAACAACGTATCCTGACACCTCGTTATTCAGAATCCGGAACGAGACATTCCCACTGCAGGACCATCGTGGCCCAAATTCTTTTCCATTTGCTATGAGCGCATGTAATCTCGCCACCTTTGTCTTTTCTTGTCATGAGTTTGGCACAGTTACATGACCATATTCCACCACGAAAATCGGAAAATGCATTCTTGATTTTGTTTTAGCCAGACTACTCACTGCTAATAACTCTCGAACGTGTAGTTTGGCTATGGAACAAACTATTGATATGTCATCAATAATGTGTTTATATCATTGCCACCAATAAAACGCATTGATATTTTTTACAGCAACGATGCACATCTGTCATGCAGACAGAATTTCTGCTGAAACCGGTTGTAACATAATTTCATCTTCGTATTCAATTACATAAGAGCAAATGAAACCTATGGAAGCTTCCGGCCAGATTCAAGCAAGCCTGATATTGAAAACGACATCCACATGCAAAAAATATAAACATGAAAAAAGCCGGGTTCTAGCCAACGATTTTAAGCATTAAACTCTGCCCAGGAAATGAAATAGATGAAGTGCTGCAGAATCCAGCTTCAAATCTACTTCTGTTTCTGTATTCTTTTGTCCTTAATCGGCAGCTCCACTGGCATCTGAGCTTCATGGGGATGATCTGGCCCCTTGTACACCTTTAGGTGGTTGAAAAGCGCTCTCCCGAGCTGCACGAGAGAGTTTGTTTTAGAGGAAATATTCAGAACGGACAATGCAGAGCAGTAGCAGAGTGAAAAACAATAGTAAAGCCAAGCACAACAGTCATGCCGAGAGAAGAGAACCACTTGCATATACTTTTATTATGAATGAGTTTCGTAGTTTCAATCAAATCTATGCAAAATGAAAGATATAGCTTTCTTTTGTGTATGTGTAGGCATATAGGAAGATAACTTTGAGTACAAGAACTCACCCTCCCTTTCGGAAGCATGCCACGAACAGCATGTTCAATAATCCTCTCTGGGATTCTCTGCTGTAACTGGTCAAACGTTTCCACTGTCATACCACCTGGTCGTCCAGAATGCCTCCTGTAGAGTTTTTGGTTCCTTTTCTTGCCAGATACGGCAACCTTTTCAGCATTTACCTATAAATTTCAACACAATCATCCACCGAAGCATAGAAGTATTTGGAAGCGAAAATAAGAGAAACATGAAAAGAAGTAATAGTTAAGCAAATTCCAGAACCTTGAGAACCAGAGAGAACAGCAATACAAGACTTGAAAACAAAAATGAAAAAACGGTCTGCTAGAGACCCACAGCTTGAGAGAAGCATTTTTGGGGCTGCCCAACAGTAAAGCATATGCCCATCTGAGAATACAAAAATGATTTAATGCTAATTTTTTGGAACCAAAATGTTTTAAGACTGTTTCAGACTACATTGAGAGTAGATAATATTTATTACGATTCGTGCATTTCTTCTTTGCTCAATCCCTGGTAATCTTCTTTATCATTTTGATTTTTATGTGTAATTGTGAGAGATTTTTTTATGTTTATCAGGACAAAGTATTATTAAAAAACACCAAGGGGATGCTAGACATAGTACACAAAAATAGAAATGTAAAGATAACACAAAACCACTAATGGTGGAAAAGGATGAAGGAATATTTGGAGAACAGTCAAAAGCCTACACAGTAGAGAGTAAACGGTACTTGAAACGACCTTCCTTTCCTCTAGCACAGGAAGGGTATAATGAAAGAGATAGGGAAGTGCACTGGAAGTGAACTGGAAGTCGACACGAAATACAACCTAAAATAACCAGAATTTTAATAACACAGCAGAGAGCAGACAAATAAAAACATCGGCCATTTTAACCCAAAGAATAACGACAAGCAGAGAAGAAAACAAGGAACAATAATAGAAAAAGTGATTCTCACTAGAAATATCTTTCTTAGCCTTCTATGAAAACCTGCACCATTAGCAGTTATAAAATAAAAATACTAAATCTCGTATGTGCTTGAGTTCTTTATCAGTTTTATCATCACATTGTATGGTTGAAACTATACAAGTAGAGTCACTCGACAATCATATAAATAGACTGGGAAACATTGGTAGTACCCCATTTTCTGGATTCTGGACCCATTTAGCTCCAAAACAATATCAATATCAGTAACCACAGCCATTTCTTATAAATCACATGAAATAGTCTCACTTGGAGCACCAGAGGCTTCAGATTGTGTGAATACTAATCTTCCAGACACCCATGGAGGACCTCCAAAAAAAATTTACCAAGCCCAAGTCTCGACAAAATGATGAAGGAACCAAACAATTCCAAATATAAAGGGATAAACTAGCAGATTAAAAATAGAGACAAAGACTAATCAACTTCAAGGTACGTAGGCAAATGGAAGAGAGCATAAAGATGCATGCATATACGCTGTTAAAGAAGATGTAATGAAATTCTCAGCACAACGAGAATTATATCATTTCAATGATCTCAAGTCAGGACTAGACATTGATCTAGAAATATCTAATTCCACAATAACCAAAACCTTAAGAACCACTCCCCAGCCAGAACCATATAAGTCAAGGAAGATTGTAATTTAGTCTGCATCTAGAGCAATGAAAATGAAGAGAAGCATGTGCATAACTAATAAACTATACACTCCACATACCACAATGACAAATGCTCCCATGTCCACACTAGGGGTGTAGGTCGCCAAATTCTTCCCACGGATGTAAATGGCAATTGTGGATGCCATTCGTCCAAGAATCTTGTCCGTGGCATCAACGATAAACCATGGCTTGTCAGTATTCACATGGTCTGCAGCTTTTGGATACCACGTATTATTCCAAATGTCCTGGGAAAAAAAGAGTGGAAAACCTGAGTAAGGACCTAAGTGCATATCGACATTGCCCTCAAAGAAAAGTACATATTGACATCAATAACTTCTAGGATAGCGTATTTACACAATCTTTAATAAAAATGTATGTATATATTATTAGTAAACAGACCCAAAGCATATACTCAAACTCAATAACCATGTTTGAAGAAATCAATAGAAGTTTCCTACACACAAAATACACTAAGTTTTCTTTAAAACTATCCATTGGTCACAATTTTTCACATTGAAGACTACATAAGTTACTGTTTAAGCTAAACAAGGTTAGTAAACCGGTGTTTCGTAGAAATAAGCATAAAGAACAAGTCTTGAGCACACCCACCATTAAAATTCAACTCCTTTTTCTTCTTTGCTTTCTGGGTCCGCATTTCTAACTCAAAATTTTCAGAAGCAAAATTGAAAAAGTACTTTTTTGCTACATTCTATCAAAAACCAAACACAACCCAATACACATACGTAATATATATGTAGAGATAGAGAGAGAGAGCGCGAGTGTGAGGACATACAGGGCCGTCGACTTCGTAGTCCTCGAACATCCATCGCTGATCCAAAGGGACCCGAACGAAGTCCTTAGTTTTACTGCTGAAGACCTCGAAGCTCCGACGCGGCGAACCTCCATTGTTGAAGCTGAGATCGGTGGTGGAGGGAATCCAGAGCTTCTGTGGTGGCGCCACCGAGAACCCAACAAATGGGGTTTTAATGGGGGGTTTAGAGGAGGAGGAGGAGAATGGGGGTTTTGGGGAAGAAGAGCAAGTGGCGGAGGATGAAAGCATGAAGGAAGAAGAAGATGAAGCTGCGAGCGAGAGTAGGGACATTTTGATGTCTCAGAGTCGCACTCACTCCGCTGTGTTTCTGGGTTGGGTTTTGCGGAGTGTTTGTTGATAAAAGAGGATAAGATGTTCGACTTGCAGATGAACGTAGGTCTAAACGCACCGCATCGGTTTCAATCTTAAAATCCTTCCAAGCGAGCCGTAGTTGAAGTACACGTCACAAATACAAGTTTTGAATGGGTGAAAATTACGATTTTCTATTGTACAAACGATATTCTATATTAAATTTATGGGATAACTTGATATAGATTCAATTTTGTGAGCCATTAGTAGAATTAGTCCACTTCATTGAAATAGGTTCAATAATTAAGATTTCACGTATGCTTATTTGTGGTTTGTACCATATTTACCCATTAGGCTTACGAATTGTTATAAATACACAAAATTTCTTAATTATGGGATTATTTGTCGTTTAACTAATCCCTTAATTGTAGGATTAGTTATAGCCATATAATCACCTCAACCCCCAGTCCGTTTCATCCCACATTTTTTCCTTCTTCCAAACAATTCCCTCTATCAATCCTCCTCTTTTTTTGTCTCTTCTTTTCATGGGTGATATTTTTGTGTTCTTCTCTCCAAATTCGTTCTTTTAATGAAGGTATATTATATCATATTTATATTTATATGTTCCGCCATGTAGGTTCCTAGCATTTTTCTTCCAATACAATAGGTAGTTTATTTTTGTTTTGCAAGTAGATTATATTTGCTTTGTAGGTATAAAGCATTTTTCTTCCTATACAATAGGTAGGTAGTTACTAGATTATATCGGTTTTGTTTTCTTTATAAATAGTAGGTAGTTACTAGATAATATTTTAGTTTGAGTATTTAAATATTCAAAATTTAAAAACTGAATAAATGATAAAAAATTAAAGAATTTAAATATTTTTATCTGAAGGGGCAAAATTGATATCAAAATATGTAATTGGATAACTGGACTCAGTTCCAAAAACTACCTATGTTGTTGGACCTAGATCCAAAAGCCCCTAAATTTATTTACATGTTCAAACTTTCGGTACAATTGAAATAATACATTCTTCTAGTCAATATAACTCAACCCTAAGTCTAATGCCATTTCAAGTATCGAAATTTATTAATTTTCTAATTGACAAAAGGGGGTGATTCAAATTTAACATAGAAAAATGTTTAGATTAAGTTTGACTTCATAACAAGCTATTAACATGGTGATTTTTTCATGTGAATGATAAAAGATGTTTTTGATTTATATTTCTTTTTTCACTTCTTTTTAATGAAACAAGAGATTTTCTTTTCAAGTTTGTCATTAAATTCCATAACTCGAGTGATTTTGGAACCCAATTAAAACCTCGACTAAACTTCAAGTCATTATATGGAAGATATTTTGAAATTGACTCTTTATTAAATAAATTCGATATTTAATATACAGAGAATATTTTATATAAAAATAAAAAATAAAAAATAAAACATGGAAGATCCAAATAGCTTGATAATGACACGTCATATGGAATTTCCCCAAATACTTCACTTTTCCTTCACACACACTCAAACCCACATTCAAAATACACAAAAAAATGGCATTGTCGACAACTCACCTCCTCCTACACATCAAACCCCCTCGAAGTCCTTCCTTATTCCAATCCCAATCCCACCGCGTGTCCTCCTCCTCCCTCCCCATCCTCCGCACAAAATTCCTAACCCCAACCCACCCTCGCCACAGCAATCCCCCCAAACAAACAATGAACAGGCCTCCCGCAGCCAGTGTGCAGAGTGCTGTGTCCCAGGCAATGAGCCTGATCCAGTCGTCGCCTCCGACCTGGCAGTCCTCCGTCCTCAGCAACCTCCTGATCTTCCTGCTGGGTTCTCCAATTCTGGTCTCCGGACTCTCTGCCTCTGGCATTGGAGCTGCTTTCTTGCTCGGTACTCTCACTTGGCGCGCTTTTGGGTCATCTGGGTTTCTCCTGGTGGCCGCATACTTCGTCCTTGTGAGTGAAAATTCTCTTGCTTTTATGTATCTGAGTGTTTTTTGGATATTAACTTTATCTGGGTTTTTCTTTTTGTCTGTTTTCTGGTATAAATTGATTATTCTATTAGTTCCATAAAGCTTTTTGATAACTGGTATCGAACTCGTCATCCAGAGAGTTTCTTAAAACAAGAATATCACTAAATGGCGATAATTGGTATTTGGTTTTATTTTCGTTATCAATTGCACTTTAAAGTTCTGTTCTTTTATAGTTTTTGTTAAATTTCAGTTTTTTTTTCTTTTTGAAATTTGAGTGAGGGATGCAAAAATTAAGGTGCTGAACCTTCATAGTGACAGTTGATAACTTGACTCAGTTCAAAGGGGATTTTCGTAAAATCTGTAACTTTGCAGATTTAACAATTCCATGCTATTATGCTCATTTAATGAATCTGATTTCCAAATGATTTCGATTTCTGATCTTTCGTGATGGGGTTTTGTCAAAATCTTATCAGGGCACGGCAGTGACAAAGGTGAGGATGAAACAAAAGGAGGCTGAAGGGGTAGCCGAGAAGAGGAAAGGAAGGAGAGGCCCTGGCAGTGTCATTGGATCCAGTGCTGCTGGTTGTGTCTGTGCTTTCCTGTCAATACTTGGAGTAGGAGGAAGCGGATATTCTCGGCTTTGGCAACTAGGGTTTGTTGCCAGCTTCTGTACTAAGTTAAGTGATACTGTCTCAAGTGAGATGGGAAAGGCATATGGAAAAACAACGTAAGTTTCTGTATTTGTTTGAATTCAGATCTTCGTGTCCATGTTGTTATAACTTATAACTGATCTTTTGGGTCTAATATTGGTGTTCAATACTCAACAGCATCACATTTGGTTAATAAGTTTCGTTTTTATTGGCATTACATAAATTAGCAACCCCAGAAGTTCCTAGATATACGGCATGTGATAGTCTATTGCTTGAAATTGTCATAGTTCATCTCTCTCTTCATCTTTTCTTATTAGATTTTATACATCGTTCAGCTTTACATGCTATGGTGATTTCTTACATTAGGTTTAAACCCTGTACACCGTATGATTGACACATAAGGTTGCCTCAAATTCTGATGGGTGCCAAAAAGGAAGATAAATGGTTGTGCCCGGAACATTCCAGCAGTTGGCCCAACCTAATGTCATTTGAAAGTTGAAACCTTCAGTCGTCAACTGAATCTTGTGTTGGCTTGTAGGATTCTTTTTAGGTGACTGAGTTACTTGGGAACAGGCCTGCAAAACTTGGACACATAATGAGAAGATGGTTCTAGTAGTTTTTCTCATTGATTGTGGTCCTGTCCATCAGTAAAAGAATGGACAATCATTACTGAAACTATATTTTGTTAGATTTAGTTAGGTAATAGAATTGAGTAAACCCATAGTGTTCAAATAAATATGTAAGGGCTGATACTATGAAAGTGCCTTAATCATGGTATGCTTGTACAGGTTAACCTTTCATTGATGGTGTAACACTCTCGTAAAGTGGAATGAACATAAAATGCGTAATGATTTAGCCTTCAGGTAAAGTGAAACTAACATAAAATGCATACTGCTTTAGCCTTCAGGTACAAAATCATTTTAGTCTATTCTGCAGTTTCTAGTGCAGGATGATTGCAGCATAGTGAAATTTGAAGCTTTAATTTTATCTTTTGAGTAGTTCTGGCGACATAAAGAAGCTAGGAATTAAAAGTATCAAATTTAGAATTAGGTTCTCGTGATATTAGATCGAGTCATTTGCATCAACAACTAAACTGATGTGTTTTTTTTTTTCATGAAGAATCTTAGAGCTTACAATTGAAATCTTAGTTTTTTCTCAAGGATACACCTTGTAAATCTCTAGCCGCATTATTTGCTACCAGAAACCCCAAACCCCCTAATATATACTGAAAGCTACTGCCCCATAAAATTCTGCAACTCTCCCTTCCTAGGTTAGTTTTCTCATTTGGGAAAGAATCCAACTAGTGTTGTGCTCATTTTTCTGCTAACTGGATAAACGTGTCTTTTTCCTTTTGGATTTTAGATAAGCAATGATTTGTTTGAGATCATCAAAAATTTAGTATTTTCTATTACCCCAGATCAATTTAAAATTCCAAGAACATAATTTTTCTTCTTGACCAGGTACTTAGTTACAACATTGAAGGTAGTTCCAAGGGGAACAGAGGGGGCTATGAGTGTTGAGGGAACCTTTGCTGGACTTTTGGCCGCTATCCTTCTTGCGTTTGTTGGTTGTGCCATGGGTGAGGTGCTGTTTACTATATATACCCTTCAATGTTTGTGTGTATTATCTTTTTAAACTTTTATGTTTATAACATTCCTTGTACTTTTGGTCAAACAGGTAAGTGCACCTGAAGCACTGATATGCGTAATAGCTTCACAAATAGCTAATCTTGGTGAGAGCATTATAGGTGCTGCTCTTCAAGACAAGGAAGGATTTAGATGGGTAGGCGATCATCCCAATTTTTTATTCTTTATATATCCTTTTTTTAGTAACTTTTTTTTTTTGCGTATTATGATCATTCTCTAATAAAGAATCAGTTTGGTATGATCGGTCATGGCCATTGAGGGTTTGCTCTTAGCATATTAACGAGAACCAATGGCCGGTTGAGCTCGATTCATGGGTTTCCTGAGCATTTTGGTGAAATAATGTTGGATATGGGAAAGTATAGGGTTTTTAGTCCTGTTGAGGACCTGGTGATAGAATAGATGGGCAATCTGGGGAGCACGGGGAGGTTCCTCGAATAATAACAATATCATGAATCATGATACATTTTGAAATGCACAAGTTTCTTTGTGCTTTAGTGGCACGAATTCCCCTTCAAAAGCATGGAGGCCCCTAGATGTTACAGCTTCATAGTATATAATTTTCCTTGTAGTTTGTTATCGGCTTCAACTATGTGCAACATATTTCCCTCTGTTCTTACACCATGTTCATGCTCTATTTTACAGCTCAACAACGATGCTGTGAACGTCATAAACATATCGATGGGCAGCATTTTGGCAGTCTTGATGCGGCAGGTTTTGCTCCAGAACTGGAGTATGTAAATTGTCAAAACCATGAAGGCTGAAGATGCTTCTCCGATGTGCCGACCAGCTATGCTAACAAAATCAAACATGATCCATATTTTTCTCACTGGCGACCGAAAACAGACCATTGCGCTCAACGTGGGAGATGGATCACAGGCATGTTGCCTTATATCTCAGATGGCGTGTTAACGATTTAGCGAGATTATGCTTGTTGGAAAATATTTAGAAAATGCTTTGGTTCGATGTTGCCCGTTCCCTAAAGAAAAATGAAAGCTAGTTGAAAATGGTTTGGTGAACTTGGTAAGGAATGTATGTACTATGGAAATTAATCTTTGAAGTAGTGAAATAGGATTATTGTGCATCAAGAACATCTTCTCTCTTATAATAACTTCCGTTGCATGCATAGCATTTCTAGAATATCTATTTACTTTATTAACCTTCCAAATGAGACCTAATCCTAAGGTCAAGTTAAAATGAAATGAACAAGATGGGTACCAATTGAACAAATTTCTGTAACCGTCACATGATGCTACTAATTCAAAAATCCGCCTTAATTGGGTTGGAATCTCATCTCACCATTTCTTGGCGGCCTTTCATGCAACCATGTCAAACCTAAACAAGAACTCAGACCAAACCACCCAATTCCTCTAACAAAAACAGAAGCAGCCAAGTAGAAATCGAAGGTGCTGAAGGTGGCAGCAAAGGATAGAAGCAGAGCGATCGATACGCTCGAATCTGCTATCGGAATGTATGAGAGGCTCTTGGAACTCATCCTCAAGGAAGCCAAGAAAAGTGTCCACCTTCCTCGAGAAGAAGAAAACTAGATGCAACGTTTACTGTTCGTTCAAACAGGCACCAACACAGAATTGGTAATGTTGCATTTATCCTATAGCGTTGATTCGAATGGAAATTCATCCGACAAAAATCGTGTGCACAGTTAAGGTGTAACAGACTAAAGGGAGGACAGAAAACCGCCTTAAACCATTCAAATCGACCAAAACCAAACCAATCCGAGCAGTTCAATTCGAATTTTACCCTAAAACAGTATAATCGTGAACCGAACTGAACCAAACCCAAATAGTTGGATTGGTTTGGCCTCTCCACGAAAGCCACCTACGCCGCATCCAATCCGTGAAACAGACAATACAGGAAGCCTAATCAAGGGACACTATCCTCCATGGCAATCCTACTTCTGGCAGGTACTAGCAGGCCAGCCATTGAAGTATTGATCCTGCCATGTGAAATGTTTTGTCCCCCAATTCAACATGTAGCATATGCTCTTCTCCTATCTTTTGTGCAAACAGGTTGTATATAATTCAAATAAAGAAGTGTTTCCAAAAAAATAATAGAAGTGTAGAATTTTTCAAGTCGACAGGCCAAGAGCCCACTCCAACAACACCATTACTATCCCCACTTTATCGCCTGCCCAATCCATCAAATGTGAAGTTTTATCACAAAAAGTCCCCACTTTACCACCTACACAATCCGTCAGGTGTGAAGTTTTATCATAAAAATCCTCGGTGTTAGTTAGAGTAAGGTAATTCTATTTAAATGGCTCTTTCTTCTTCCATCTGTCCAATGTGGGACAAATGGGTTCCAACACTCCCCCACACGTGAGATCCCATTTTATGGGTCACACGTGGAGATCCACACATCGGCAACCACGTAGAGCCATATCGGGGCTCACCCATCGCGCGGGGCCAAACGGGGACCCACCCAATCACGTGGCAGTACAAGCCCATCCCCTGGCTCTAATACCATGTAGAATTTTGTCCCCACTTTACCAGCCACCCAATCCGTCAGGTGTGGGGTTTTATCACAAAAAACCTTGACGTTAGTTAGAGTGGGGTAATTCTATTTAAAAGGCTCTTTCTTCTTCCCTCTGTCTCTGTCTGATGTGGGACAAATGGGTTCCAACCAATTTGATTATGAAACATTCCTAACGTTAAATGACACGAGGCACATTAACCCTTAATGCAAAACAAAATTACAAATCAAGATTTGACAGTACATAGCATAATAAAGTAGTGGTAGGCATGGAGCTGGGGACTAAGAACATCATCAAGAGGGAAGAAGCACAGAAATTTCTAGTCGATCATATCTGATATCAGTCAAACAGCACCGCAGGGTGACGGTATCTCAAACGTATCAGGATACCACCACCTTGGCATCCGAGTTGCATAAGAAACTGAAATCATAATGCATCACAGTTTTAACAATATGAAATGAAAGAACAAGCAAGGAGGTCCAGCCCTTGTGAGACTGCATGTGAAAGAGAGAAGCTATTGACATGACCAGAGATGCAAAGAGTCATGGGCAGGTCATCAGTTGTTTAGATTGTTTAAGATAAGATGTCACAACAGCAGTTGAGTTTTTCCGATAGCACAAATGCACCTAAGGATCTAGTAAGTAGCCATAGGTTCAATGTTTCTAAATTGACGAAGAACTAGTCTTGCCTAATCTCTCTATTTCTTAAAGAAGAAAACGTGTTTATGGACATTTAGAATTTCATGAGCAGGGTAACAACTCTGGACTTCTTCTATCCGACAAAGGAGAACCTTTTAAATCTAAATGGGTAAAAATCAAATTGAATCTATATGCAATAACCGAATACAACTCGTTTATTTTATTTCGTGGATTGATGTTTACAAACATTACAGGAGATGATGGGAAGTGGTAAGACATTATGTTGGGAATGGTACACAAAATTACAAGCGGAGAAAGAACGGTGCACAAAAATACTGTATTATAAGCACAACAAACAAACCCAGCATATGGTAATTTTTGTAAAAGGAACTAGAATTGCCTACGACGTTTTGAGATAGTACCATTATGTTGGGAACGAAGAGAGTTTTGCATTTGTGAGTGGCATATGTCTGGAACAAACGTTGTAGAAGAATCGGACAGATTCTGAAAACTTTTGGGCCAGTAGAGTCCCGATGCTGTAGGCGGGGAAGGTACCTGTGGCACCATCCATGAGGTCTCTGGCACCTCACCTATGCACTCATAGTCTTCCAATTCCTCCACAGATGATCTTAAAACTGGCGAGTCATACCCTCCAAGTTTACTGCAGTCAGCCTGGTATCACAAGAAAAAAGCAACATTATGCACTGCTATAAGTTAGAACGATAATGCTTAGAGAAATATGCCAAGGAGCAGGTCATCGCTCATCACTCATCAGTCATAACCAAATTATTGAATTCTGTCAACTGCTTGACGGCCTAACATTAGCGAGCGCTTCAATAATCACAAGGGCCTTGCAACACAACAGCTGTAAAAGCAGTTTACGATGATCTATAGTACACGCTTATAGGACATCTCCTTTTTGCAATTATGAAGTGCAATCTTATGAATCTCAAAATACTTGTCCATTGAAGAGCTTTAAGACCCAATTTGTAGTACTTCGCATTCGAATTTTCATGAAACCAAAAAATTGGCACCACAATTTCGAAAGGTTTCTCCAAAATAAATTGTTATTTGTTAAGTGTAATCAAAATAAAGAATGTATTTGCAACAATGCAATAGGATAATGATTGTTAAATAAATGAATAATTATAAGATTAGCATTGAACACAATGAGGCAGGCACACACCTTTGAAGATCCATTATCAATGTAGTCAAAGCTCTGATCAAGATCAGAGAATCCAAGAAACTCATCTATATAACATTGTGGAACACTCCCAGCTGCAGAACCCCCGTTAAACGATATCCCTCCACCGGGCGGCGCGCCCGCCTTGCACTCCACCGGCAACGGGTTATGAGTTTCACATCTAGACACAGAGGCAGACCCAGAATGCAACTTCACAGTAGAAGACGCCCCAACACAAACCCCATTAACTCCGCCGGAATCCGGCTCAGCTGGCTCCGGCCCAACCTTGATTCCGGTCAGCAAGAACCTCCGGTGAGCCGACACAAAGCTATTAGCCGTGTGAACAGATACATCACATTTTCTACACAGCAAAGCTCGATCTTCTAAGCAGAAAAAGTACCCAACTGCCTCCTGCAAAGCATGAACTCAAAAATTCAAGCAAAACCCAATCCAAATTTCGCGTTTTTACAATCAAATTTCTCAACTTTTTCGATGTGGGATTCGAATCTTTAAAGTATACCTGGCAGATATCGCACTTGGGCATGTGGGAGGAGCACAGAGGAACCCTCTGGTGCTTGCTCGCGAGCTTGTTCGCTTTGTGAACCTTCTCGTCGCATGCCCAGCACAGCGCCGCCTCGTCGGCGCAGCAGAGGACGTTCGCCTCCGCCGCCTCGCAAACGTTGCACTGTATCTTCATCTCTCTCTCTAAACCCTTCCAAAATCTCTACTCTTGTGCGTTTTATAGGTGTTTCTATCTCCACAATTGAAGAAGGGAGGAGTGAGCGAAAAACGAGTGATCTTCTCGGAGGACAGCAAGCAATTTGAAGGTGTACACGTGGAGGGATTTAACAAGTGTCGTGGCGTAGGAGGCCGCCGTTGCCTTGCAATTGTTGATTGCAAGACTGTTTACAAATATCTTCGGGAGCTCAACTGACACTTCTTTCTGACAAACGAAAACTGACATAATGTAAACATCACAGAAATCTGGATCCTCTTGTGAGGGTTCCAGAAATTGGTTAACAATCATAAATTATTTTAAATATTTTTATTTAAATTTAAACACAAAAATTACCTAACAAAAATTAATCGCATAATATATGATAACAAACATAATTTACAGATCCTTCCTTGTCAAATGAATCCGGAGAGGGCACCACAGGAGCCCGCAAAAACCAAATAGCCTAGTTTCCAACAGGATCCTCTCTGGATCCTCATCAAAGAATCCGGGGAGCGTCCTGTTGACACCACAGAAACCCACAAAAACCAAATGGCCTAGTTTCCAACAGTATCCTCTCTGGATCCTTTAGGTGAGAATTTTAAGAATTATAAATCGTGTCTGTTCATCGTATATCGTACAGTCAATTTTTGTCAAATACAGTTTGTGTTTAATTTTAAATAAAAATATTTAAAATGATTACTAACTGCACGATGTACAATGAATAGGTACAATTCACGGATCTTTGAGATTCTCATAAAGAGGATCCGACGAAGATTCGGATTCACCTATTTTATAGTGGGCACGCCCAGAGCAACTAGGCATTATATGGAGAAAGATGATTTTCTACCCTCTTATTCTCATCCCCTTCCATCTCCTCCTCACACACATTGTTTTTTGTCTTATTATCTCTATAAAAAAAAGATCAATACAAGATGTTGACATGACTTAACTGTGACCGTTCAAATAAGAGAGTATAGAAGGGTAGAGAGATTAGAAAAGTAAAGAATCCTCCTCCTTGTATGGAAGGTACCAAAATTAATGAGAGGGCTCGTCCAACTGGCATTGTTTGGTATGGGATGGTGCACCTTTCTTGTTGAGGCTTTCAACTTATGGCACGTTTATTTAATGCGTTATCAGATTAAGATGAATGGAATTGAATATAAGTTGAATTAAGAGGAGAAATTAGAATTAAACTTTTTATGTAAGATGTTTACTAAACTATCTTAAATTAAAGTATGAATAATGTTAATTCCATAAAAGTTGTTTACCAAATATTCCTGAATTGAAATTAAAACCAATTTAATTACTAAACTGGCCCATTTAAGAATAAGAAAGAGAAAGGCATCGGAATTTCATTTTTTTTCTTGTGTCAAAGGGTGGGGGATGGTTGACAAATTTTTCAAGGCCAGGACCACGAAATTGAAGGCCAAAAGTGGAAGATGAAAGACAGTAGCATACGCTTCCAACTGCACCTCTATTCAAGTTTTGATCTTCTCATATAATGAGTTTCGATTTGATCATACTGGCTTGTTACTAGGCAATGTTCTAAAAGACGTTAGACACTAGTCAAGCAAGATTAGAGTCTAGCACCTAAGCAGGGCTAGGCATAGCTTAGGCAGACTAGACAGTTTAGGTGAGCGACTTTTCTTAATTTTCAAACGTGTATGAATTAATGAAAGCGGTGACTAGCCGTCTAACCCCCAGACGGAGTAAGGCGGGAAATTTTAGAACAATGGTTTTGATTGGATAGTGCGGTAGTGGTTTGACGGTGGTCATGGAGTTGATTCCCATTCTCGCCATGCCCAAATCCACCACCTCCCTGAGGAATTGAATTCCTTCAAAAGTATGAATCAGATTCCTTATTTTAGATTGGGTCCACTCCACATTACTCTTCATTCCTGTTGGGAAGGTTAACACAGGGTTGATCTGGAATTGGAATCATTCACTCTATACTCATTCCGATTCCATGTATGTAAACACGTTTGATCCGAAATTGGAATCATTCACACTCTACTCATTCTAATTCCATGTAAGTAAACACGTCATTAATGGGATGAGATGTAGGAACTAATTAAGGGTAGGTGTCCCTTAATTGTAGGACTATTGAGGCTATAATGCCTTATTTAATCTGCCTTAAATATCATCAATTATCAACTTTTGTGGACTCTACCTCTATTACAGAAGTGGTACGAATGTGGTAGTAAAAAATATGGTAAGTGTAGCATTACTCTTTGTACAATCATATAAGATAATCCACAAACGAACTAGCAATTTAAATAAATTCCGCACTTCCATTTTTACCTCTCACACACACCTATCAATTTTCGACCATCAGATCGAACAAATTTAAGAAGATCAATGGATAAAAAATAATAAAAATGTGCATAAAGTAAATAAATAAATGGATAGCCCTAGAGATATGAACATGATAACTAGTAGGAGGGTGTTCATTGAGGATATCAGAGAGGGGGTTGTTGTCTATGGAGGCTCTTTTTGGCGCTACGTCTTTCTCCTTCGCATGTTAAGGTTGTCTTGTTGCTTTCATCCAAGGATTTTAGGGCAGTTGTCGACTTCCTTGTATAAGGGTTGTTTAAGTCAAAGTGCATTCAAAATGGTTGGTTTGAACTTATTGTTGGGAAATGTTCGCTTACTTGAAATAAAAGTAAATAAATTAGGCTCATATTTAATATATTTGAAGTCTGGTGGTGATGTTCCTACGATTGATCGTAGGAATTAAAAATTAAAAATTAAAAACGAAATAATTATGAACTAGTCTTTACCAATTGTATCTTAAATTTATAAAAATTGTCGCTATTGGAAAAGTAATTGATTATTGAGTGATGGAGCGAAATCAAATCGCGGTCCTTTAACTAGGTTAGTTCTATGATGCGGTAGAACCTAGAACATGAACATGATTCATCATCTTGGCAGGAATTTAAAAGGGGTCCAATATTTTTTCGGTCGTACAAAATGAACTGCCAAAGAGTATTCGGATATAAATGCCGAACTAGTGGGAAAAGTTCTGTAGGTTCTGCCGACAGAAATCAGGAATTTCGGTGCTGGGCTAAGAGAGAGTTGAGAGTTTGGGCTGGAGTCGGCCCATCACTAGATGGTTATGGGAACCCGACCCGAATTTCATATCTCGACATTTTTTTTTTTTAAGAATTTAAATTCAAAGAGTGTCTCGTTCTCTCACGCAAATAAAGCTCAGCAAAGCACATTGTCCCCGGCATTTCCCGCCAAATTCGTTTCCAAACCGCTAGGGTTTCTCTTCAGTTCTCTCTCTGCGTCCTCTTCGTATAGCTGCTGTAACTTCATCTTTCCGATTGGAAGAGGCAAACAAACGAAGAATTTCGACTTTTGCGGTAAATCTCCGCAAAAGTATTACCACTTCGTATTTCGGATTTCAGCGCCAATTTTCTCGTCCTTTCATCTGTGATTTTCGATTTCTTTTTACGTTTTGGCGTTTCAGGAAGTTTTTCGTATGAATCGGAGCACACTCCGAGAGACGGCCAGTTGAGCGAGCGGAAAATCTCAATCTGACGGTCTGTAATTTGATAGCTGAAGGATTTTCTTTGAAACCAATGGAATCAAAGCTTTGGAGCTGAATTTTGGTCAAAGTTCGGGTATACAAGTTTATAACTTCTCTTTTTACTGTTTGGTTGCTGAGAAAATGTTAAAAATCAAAGGATTTTGCGTTTATTAAGCATTGATTATTTGATATTGATGAGGAAATTAATTGATTTTTCCGCTTCTTTGTTTTTATTTTCAGAAATTATATTGTCAATGAACATGAAGCTATTTTCTTCGTCTGTATTTCTTTGGACAGATTTGATTTCAATATATTTCTCACATTTTTTCTGTTCCAGTGGTTTCCTTTATTTTGGTTTCAGAAAGTGGTCAAAAATGTTGAAAATGGATAAGAAAAACCTATTTTCCATAGAATTTGTGTTAATATTTGCAAATGAACTCATTGCTCTTATCATTTGTAGCAAGTCTGCAATTTTTTATTACTGCACTGGAAAAAGTTTATGTTTCCTTTGTTCGTTTTGCCACAAGCCTCCCTGGTTTCTCAATTGAAACCCATAACAAAAAGCATTTAACCCATGTTTTATATCCCCTAGGTATGCCAGTGCATTAGATTGTCTTTGAAGGTTGAAATGAGATGCAATGCGTGTTGGCGAGAACTGGAAGGGCGAGCCGTTTCCACCACCTGTGGCCACCTTTTGTGTATCCTACGGAGAGGAAAATTTTGCGTCAACATTCGTGTAACTTAACTTTCTTGTGGAAATAGGGTTGATTGGTATATATGAATATAAATTTCCTTAACAGTTTGGAAAGGCACAGAGGATGCGGGCAAGATCCTTGGCAGTGATGGAGCGTGTCCCGTTTGTGATCAAGTGCTCTCTAAGAGGTAAGTGCCTCTAATGATCTTAGAATGGTAGCATTTTCTGGGAATCTGTATTCTTCAAGCCTTGCAGTTAAGTGTGCAGGTGCACTGTGCATACATGTACATAAATGAGAGGGTGTCATCTTTTATTACTAACAAGTAATATGAGAGTGTAACTATAGATATTCACTGTATGGGATAACTGCTGAATACCAAATTTAGTCTGTTTCCGGCATCAATGGTTGCTGCAGAATTCTTTTTCGTGCAGCAACCAGTTTGTGCAATCCTTGAGAGAACCGAAAAGTAAAGCCATAACATGACAGTTCCTGCCACCAATAAAACTTTGTGTTTTGAATAGAAGCACTGTGGCAAACTTATTTCCTACTTACATATAGCATCTTGCCCATCTCATTTTGCTTTCCTCTTGGCAGTCATATGAAAGCTTTTGATATCAATCCAAATGATGAATGGATAAATGTAAGCAAGTACTCACTGACTAGACCTAGCTTGTCTTCATGTTTTATATTACTTTTCCTTTTGCGTTTGTAGCTTCTGTATCCTTTTGATAATGATCTGAAGATATTCTGTTTCAGATGGCCATGATTGGAGTGTCTCCACAGATATGTATCCTTTTCTATTTTCTCTGCAATCTAATAATCTGATACGGTGATTGGTGCATTTCTTATGAGGGAGTGACGAAACTAGATTAGGTTTTTATTGCATTGTATTCAATGTTTTATAAAGGGACAATGGCAGGACATCTTTCCCTTGACAGTATTCCTAGTAATGAAGAGTGCACACAAAAGTGTCATGTTCTACATTGGCCAAAGGGAATTGGAAATGCAGTGCAAGATGAACAGAATGCAAGCTCAGTATCGGCAGAAATTTGAAGCAATGCAAGAAAAGTTTGGTGAGAAAATGGAACAGCTGCATGCTGCATACCAGAAAATGGCGAAGAGGTGCCAAACGATGGCACAAGAAATTGAGAGCTTGTCCAAGGATAAGCAGGAGCTGCAGGAGAAGTTTTCAGAGAAATCCAGGTCTCGTTTCATACCCACTGATACTAATTCCTGAGGCATATAGTCCCGTTATTGGGTCCCTCGTATAATGATTTTCTCTATTATATACCAGACAGAAGAGAAAATTAGATGAAATGTATGATCAATTGAGGAGTGAGTACGATTCAGTTAAACGATCTGCCATCCAACCGTCGACCAATTTCTTTTCAAGAAATGAA
Source organism: Pyrus communis (assembly GCF_041283825.1). Classification (NCBI taxonomy): domain Eukaryota; kingdom Viridiplantae; phylum Streptophyta; class Magnoliopsida; order Rosales; family Rosaceae; genus Pyrus; species Pyrus communis. Next base: position 29,791,473 of record NC_142575.1, read on the forward strand.
CCTGATATTTTCTCAAACCAAGCTAACATTATGATGGATAACAGAGAAGCTGTTAGAAGAGGTAACTCTTTTCCTTCTAATGTTGCAGAAATAAATTTGTAAAGCAGTAAATAAAAACCCTATGCTGACTTTTCTTTTCGATAAACCTCCCAAGTTCTGGATGTTTGATGCTATAACGTGACTGATCTGAACATAATAGCTTTATTTTTTAATCTCTGTCTCAAATATTTCCAAATCCAGTTGACTTATTTCTTGCAGATTGGTCCGTTCTTACTCCTGAAACTCCAGGGCCGAAGGAGGATATATGGCCAGCGAGACAGAATAGTTCAAACTCCGGCGGTCCTTTTGACATGTCGCTTGGCTCACCAGCAAAACAAGCTGCTATTCCAGTTGATGCTGGGAATAGAAGGGCTGGTGCTCACCCTATGTTTGGAAGCGGAGCTAGCAACCCCGCAATGACTTTACGGAACATGATACTCTCCCCAATAAAGAGGCCTCAGCTCTCCCGCCGTCCCCAGATGTTCACGTAAGTTGCAATTTTAGTTCTGCCAAGTTTACTTAGCTATCCATTCCTGAATTCTCGTGACCTGGTTTTCAGGTTCTAGGCTCGAAGTTGAGTGCTCGCTGTTTGCTGAAAGACATGCCGAATATGTTTACTATGACTATAATTTTCTTTTTCGAAAAGAAAAAGAGAATTCTCGCAGACCCTATTACGAAACAATCATATGTTGTAACAGAAAAATGCATCAGTTGTGGCATCATTTGGTGTAAATATTTTCGTTTTGGGGTGAAACAGCTTCCGGTGATATGGTTATGGCATGGACGTTGCACCCCGGAAGCTGATTTGCCTCCCAACTCTTCCCCCTTCCCTCCTTCACTTGATGTAATTTCCTAAGCAGATATCAATAGTACGGAATGTTTCTGGCAGGACACGTTTGTTACATATTCGACTACAATGGCACGGTTATTTACTTGGAATAGAGAAAGTTACTCGCGTGCTGGTAAACGCGGGGATGTCAGGGTTCCAAATAATTCCAATATCGTTTCAAGTAAAATATGTCATGGTTTCTACTGGAAATCAAAGAATCAAAACTCTACAACCCGAACGCATGTTTACAGAAGTTCCGCAATATTCACAGCTCGTATTTACAAAAATTTATTTCTACCCAAACATCCGTCCTTACGTTTCTTCACTAATGTTCTGTAAATGGTGGGGCAAAAAAACCTTCAAAACTGGGGCCTTGGAAGATATCTCTATGACATCGCCATCTTTTATGGAATAGCAAACATGAGAACCGTCAATGTATACGACCCCCGATTTAGACAACCACGTAGCTTCCATGGACTGACGAGATTTGATTGATCCGTGCATTAAGCTTGAGGTGTTTCCTGGTGAAATGGGCTCTCTTACCATGTACTGGAGATCCTGAGATAAGATGGGCATCGGAAATCCGCCTGCTGAGAGCATTGCAGCGGTTGATCCAGCAGCTGTTGAAACTCTGAGACCACTTGATCGAGAATGCACCAGTGGGGTACATGGCTGGTCATCCATTTTAATTCTGCTTGTAGGCGGGGGAGGGAAAGTTAGATACATATTAGCTAGAGAGAAAGTTAGATGCATGTTAACTAAAGAAATAAGTTAAGCATACAGCTGTGTGACCATGGAGGAAGCTTACTTGAATGAGAATCGCGAAACTGCTGCCGGACATGGATGTGCAATTAAAATATCATTAAGAGCATAAGTCGGGTGTACTTTTGAGTTTACACATAGGGATATCCTTGTCAATTTGGAAGGATTAGCTCGACCCTCGAGGATGTTGTCCAGTACCTAAGAAAAGAAGAGCAAATCTTTTCAGAAGTTACGATACTTCAAAAGGAATTGCTACTTTGTGCTGGAAATCACCAATTTTTCTACAAATCCTTCACTCTGCATCTCCAAAACGTGTAATGATATCACATTTAAGTTGTGTGGAACAACTTCACAAGAAGTTGAAAATACAGAAGTTACTTAACTAAGACTAACTCCTAAGTGAGTGGGCCTGCCTACAACCAATTAACTGCACTTAATGAAACATACTTCCATGCAGACCAACCCTAGATGCCCTTAATACCGTAGCAGGGCTTGGGCCGGCAAACAGATCTTTAACGCATGAGGTTAATGTTCTATGTTTTCTCTCCTTCCAGTACTGTCTGATCTTGAAGACACCCTAGAATAGAGGAGTAAAACTAGTAACTAGTCTCCGATCATCTTTAGGTTAAAATTCAAGATCAGTCTTACCTGTTCAAAGTTGTTGACTGTTGCACCGCAAAGATAGCCTGTGCTTCTATTAGCATCAAACTCATTCCTGAGCTTCTCTACCTAACCAAGGCAAAACCAGGAAGAAAGAAACAAAGCATGAACTGATTACAAGCCATGATTAAGTGAAACTCAGTGAACTAACACGCCGATATAAAGACTGAACCTCTATGGCTTAGCCAAATTAAGAGACTAACCTCTTCAGGTTGTGTGGGGTCAGAATTCACTCCTAGAACTGGAACCGTGTCATCAATGAAATGGCTGCCTTGTAATAGAGTGCCATCACCCCCAACTGTAACAACAAGGTCCACATCACGGATAGGCTCGGATAGATTAGTACGTACTATAGGTTTCCACTCAACAGGCTTCTGGTGCAAAATACTCTGACACAAGTTTATTGCATCCTTGTGCACTTTTCGCCTGTTCTCCAAGTAATGTAGTACCTGCAATTTCTCCAAAGGAAACTGAATTATGAGGGTGCTTTGGAAAAAGCATAATATGATGAACTAAGAAAATATGAATTACTTGTATGCCTTTGCAAAAGTTGTCAAAAGATGGAACCAAACCATCCTTCTGAAACAGCAAGACAATCAATGTCCGGAGCACTATGAGAAGAGCAAGCCCGTGACTCTCTGCTCTTCACTCGAGGCTCCATTTAAGGTGAAAATACAAAGTTTAAAGAATATTCCCACAACCAAAGACATAGCTAGAATCGTGTCCTTGATTAATATACATGTACAATCACAAAGCCAAACGTTATTGGTGAAACGATTTAATACCTTAAATTTCATCAACTTATTTGTCTTTTTGGGTTTGGCATTTTCTCATTTACCGGCTTTTACCAGTGAAATCACAGTTGACATAAATCCATCGCAAATTCCACTTATTCCAAGAGTTTCTCCAACATCAGTTCAGCTTGTAAAAGCCTCAATCATACAAAGTACGGGTGAGAAACTAGTACCATCATAAAAAAAAATCCCGGCCAAAGAAATACCGAAGTTTTTCCGCAAGCCCAAACACACAAATCAACCATCGTCGGCATCGTCAATCATGATACATTCATACATGATTCTATACATATATACAAAACAACATAAAATTCTAAAAGACAAATCATGGTTTAAACTACAATGTCTTGAAAATTGGTAAAATGGCGAGCCAACACAACAAGGTTCCCTACTTTACGAGGGTCGGGGATGTCCTGAAAATTGGTACAAAGTACAAATCTTTTTCACCTTTCTCACTCAAATCACAGACTTCTTAAGTTCATTGATTTCGTTTAATAAAAAAAAAATCAATTTTTTTCCCGAGCTTCTTCTCATTTCAAACCAAATTTATTAACTTTGGCATTTTAACAAACAGGTTGAATGCTTAAGCTGAAAATTGCAAGCGACCCATCAAAACTAGCAAGGCAAGCAGTTCGAATATGAGGGTCCACGAGAAAGACCACGTTGTAGCGGACACCGAATCAGAAAGAAGCAAAAGGGGCATGGTGGTACCTGAGGGTTCGTGATGCGAGACAGACCCTCTGATTGGCCGACTGGGTAAACGTCGAACGGTTTTAACAGCAGCAACAGTCTCCTCCTCGCCATCTCTCTCTCTCTCTCTCTCTCTCTCTCTCTCTCTCTCTCTCTCTCTCTCTGTGGTGTGATGGTGGACCGGCCAAAGCTCCGTTTAGACTTGCATGTGGCGGAACCGTAACAGGGTACGTTGAACAATTTCTGACAATTTAGGGCCTTTCTTTTCCACTTTTTCTTGGTAACAGTCAGGGACTTAGGGTCTACGGAGCAATTTTTAGGGTCTATTTAGTATTTAGCATATTTTTATTTTATTTTATGTTTTGTGTAAGAAATTATTTTGTTTTATGCTATGGTTTTAATGGAAAATTATAGTTTTTCGTTTCGAATGTGATATCCACACACCTGTTTTTACTTCTTTCATATTTTTTTAATTTTTGATCGTTGGATCGGATGAATTGAAGAAGATCAAAAGACAGAAATCAACAAGAGATGTATGAAAAGTAAAAAAATATGTGTGGATAGCACACTCTTTCGTTTTCATTTTGTGTGTCATTACAAATACATTTCTTCTGCTTCCCTCATTATCATTCCTCAACTATTTTTTGTTTCTCTTCTTTTTCTTATGTTTTTCTTTTCTATCTCTACCAAAATTGCCAAAATTGAAAACGAAAAAATTGAATGGATGAAGCACAATATAAACGTTCAACTAGCAAAAAAGCTAACTCGGATGGTTCGGTTTGAAACTTTGAGCTATAAACCAGCAAAAACTGTACTTTTGAGATAAACCACAACCTACACTTATTGCATCTTTATTCGAGCAATATTCTAATTAATCTAGTATAAATTACTGCTCTAATCCAGTTATAGGCCTCTTTGTAGACGACTTGAATGGACGCTTATCGTCCACACTATTTACTTTTTGACACATGAAATTCACTTATTACTTGTTATCACTTGTTATTCCATTCCACACATGGCATTTCCCCGGCGAAGCCACCGCCGGTAACGATGGCTGGGGCAAGCGTTTGGTGAAACTAGGGAAATACTTTTAGAATTATATATAAAGGTAAAACAGTAATTTTATTGACACAAGAAATCACGAGTTCCATATGAATGAAGTTGTGAATAGAGCTAGTATTTACAAGCTATTACATTTTTATGTAAATACTTTTCCTCACATTTCTTTACTGTTGTCTGCAAATTGTGAGACAAGAAAACCTTCAAAATTGGAGCCTTTGAAGATATCTCAATGGCATCCCCATTCTGTATAGAAAAGAAAACATGAGAACCGTCGATGTATACGCCACCTTCTTTACAAAACCATGTAACTTCCATGGACTGATGTGATTTGATTAATCCATGCATCAAGCTTGAGGTGTTTCCGGGTGAAATGGGCTCTCGTACCATAAACTGGAGATCCTGAGATAAGATTGGCATCGGAAATCCGCCTGCTGAGAGCATTGCGGCTGTTGATCCGGCAGCTGTTGAAACCCTGAGGCCACTTGACCGAGAGTTCACTAAGGGGGAACATAACTCGCCGTCCCTTTTAATTCTGAAGGCAACGATTCAGGAATTTAAACAGTTAATAAAAACTAATGCGTGTAAGCTAAACAAACAAGTTAAATATATGGCTGATCAGCAGACCACGGAGGAACTTTTACTTGAATGAGAACTGCGAAAGTGCTGCAGGACATGGATGTGCAATCAAGACATCGTTAAGGGCATAAGTTGGAAGCACTTGCGAGTTTACATATATGGATATCCTTGTCAATTTGGAAGGGATAGTTCGACCCTGGAGGATGTTGTCGAGTACCTGCGGAGAAAAGAAAGCAAATTTTCAAAAGATATGAATTGTGTACTTTCCCTATTCCTGCTTCTAAAGACACCCTAACTAGAATAGAGGAACCTAAATTTGACTGGTCTGGATTCTGTTTTGTATTGTGTCAAATTCATGATTTTGTTTTACCTCTTCGAAGTTGTCAATAGTTGTGGCGCAAAGATATCCTGTGCTTCTGGAAGCATCAATCTCATTGCTGAGCTTCTCTACCTGACCAAACAAAATATTGTAAATACGCTGCTCCGAAAATTACCAAGTCTCAGCCCAAAAATCAGGGAATATGAGGAAAAATTGAACTCGTTACAAGCAAGGATAAAGCACAAGCTGTACAACTAAGGAAGCTAGCATGCCAATATAAAGACTAATACTTGAGGGCTTAGCCAAAGACTGTAACTAACCTCTTTGGGCTGTGTGGGGTCAGAATTCACTCCTAGAACTGGAACTGAGTCATCAATGAAATGGCTAGCTTGTAATAGAGTACCATCGCCGCCAACTGTGACAACAAGGTCCACATCATGGACGGGCTGTGATAGATCGGTAAGCACTACAGAATTCCACTCAATGGGCTTGCGGCGCAAAATATTCTGACAACAACTTATTGCATCATTGTGCACCTTTCTTCTGCTGTCTAAGTGATGTAGCATCTGCAATTCATTCAAAAGAAACTGAATTAACAAGGGTGTTTAAAACTAACTTAACAGGAGATAGAGCGTGCGAGAGTTTATCAAAGGTAGGGGGAAAATGCAATCGAAGAAAGAGGGTTTCAGGAACTGATCTAACAGTATTATCCTTGGCAAAGTTGCAAAACGAAAACATGTCACACCGAGAAATGATCAGAATTTGATTTTGTTATATATACAACTACAAAGCGTAAACTTTCGTCACCTTGTTTTTCTTTCCCAGGTATGCCATTCTCTTTTATACTGAGTTAAAGAAGTGAAATCAAAGTTCACACCGTTTAATTTTCAAACTTGTTTCGTACTCCACTTATTCCAACAGTTTTCTCAAAATTGAATCCAAGTAAGAAAATTCTTGAGTTTTGTGTAAGCCTAAACACCCAAAACCGGAAACTTTATCATTCTTGGCACCTTAAATCATGGCCTACTCATAGATGAAGCCTTAATACACACTACAAAGTAAATATATCACAAATACTACAAAAATCTTACAAAATTGGTACATTGTGCTAATCCCTCCTCTCTTCTCATTTGTAATGTTTTTGCGTTCATTGAAATTTTTTTACTTTTTGCAGTATAAACAAGAACCAAGAATTTTCTTATTATCCCATTTTTACAAAGATGAATTTGAAGGAAAAAAATAAAGCAGACAAACGAAAGTTATCGACTTTGGCATTTTACCAAACACTTGGAGTGCTAAGCTGAATAAAACAGTTCAAATATGCAGATGGATCATTACCTTAGACTGAGGATTGGTGATGCGAGATGGACCTTCTGATTGGGAAACTGGGTCAGCTTCGATCGGCTTTAGCACCACCAACAATCGCTTCCTCCCCATTGCTCTCTCGATAGGGTGTGACGGCCGACTAAACACTCCAGAGCTGCAGGTGGTTTAATTATTTCTGAATTGATGAATTAGACTGGGAGGCATAAGGTTTAAATAGACTTACTTTAGGATGTTCGTCTTAGAAAATACAAAAATATTAATGGGATGGAAAAACGAAAAGTTCAATTTTTATTACAGGTTTATGCGGTTTTGGAAATTTAAACAACTTTGGATGATTAAAATACACTGTACAATGAGTTTGAATTAGCAAGCAATGCTCTTTTCAGAAGGTATTATGCTTCAAAAATGGGAATCGAACATAAAATTTATAAATTTTCTCTTAATCCTTTTGTCTTTCTTCGATCAATTTTGTCTTTAGTTCAGTGGTTCGTAACTTTCATTACTTCTTTAAAATTTGAAACATTTTATTTTATTATCTTTCTTCTTTGACTTAGACAATTTCCAACCTTTGGGTTAAAAGTCAAATTTTTTATCTCGGAAAATTTAGTTTTTAGCCCAGAAACAGTTTTTCTGCTTCAACCATTCTAGACTAAAATTTTAGCACGAGATTATTAAAGAATGAATTTAGGCTAATTTTTTTTAAAATATAAATATGTAGAATATCGTAAATTAATTTTATGAACATTTTAATCTAAAAATATTTAAATTCCAATAAATATTGAAAAATCACTAAATTTTCCACAAAACAAGACTTCAACTTTCACCAATCTTTCAACTTTCACCAAACTTTCAATTCATCAACCATTCAACACCAAACTTTCAACTTTCACTAACTGTACAACTTTCATCAATCGTCCTCTATATTCACCGATCTTTCAACTTTCAAAGAGTATTTGTTTTTTTAAAATTCTCAATATCTCATCAATGAGTGATAGAAGAAGGTGTAGCATGACAATGCAGATGACACAATACCAAGCAAGGATTGACATTGAGGATGCAGAATTGATTAATGTCGAAGCTAAATTTGTAAACTTGTTTATGCAATATGAGCACCATGGCGAATCTAGCCATCGTGGTTCTGTCACGGGGCGTTCATTTGTGCAACGTGATAGAGAAGAGTGTCATGATCGAATGATGAAAGATTATTTCATCGAGCGTCCGAAATTTCCTGCTCATGATTTTCGGAGGTGGTTTCAGATGAGGAAAGAGCTTTTTGAAAGCATCTTGAACGCAGTTGTCAATCATGACCACTACTTTGCAAGGAAGATAGATGTCGCAGGCCGACAAAGTCTATCACCTAATTAGAAGCTCACATCTGCTTTTCGCATGCTAGCTAATGGGTGCTCTGCAGACTCAACTGACGAGTATTGCTAACTTGTAGAGAGTACTGCTATTGGGAACCTGAAGCACTTCTGTTAGGCAATTCAAGCTATATATGGAGCCACATACCTCTGCAAGCCAAATCGTGAAGACTTGAAGAGGCTTCTACGCAAGGCAGACAAAATAAGCTTCCCTGACATGATAGGAAATCTCGATTGTATGCATTGGGAGTGAAAAAATTGTCCTACTGCTTGGGCTGACCAATTCAAGGGCTGTCATAACAAGACAACCATCGTGCTCGAGGTTGTGGCGTCTTACGACACATGGATTTGGCATGCTTTCTTCGGCGCTCCTAGATCAAACAACTATATCAATGTTCTTTGGTCTTCTCCTCTGTTCGATGATGTTGTCAATGGATGGGCACCAGAATTTCAGTACAAGGTAAATTGTAATAGGTATGAGATAGGTTACTACCTAACTGATTGTATTTATCCTATTTGGTTTACCTTTGTCAAAAGTTTTTCTCATCCCGAAAGTGCAAAGAAGAAATTATTTTTGCAGAGGCAAGAGTCTTACAGGAAGGATCTGGAGAAAGCGTTCGAGATCCTACAAGCTCAATGGGTCATTGTTAAAGGGCTTGCACAATTTTGGCAGACCGAAAACCTCCATTCAATCATGATGACGTGCATAATTTTGCACAACATGATTGTGGAAGATGAGTACATCGAAATTGAAGAAGATTCAAACAAAGATGTGGATGATTACCAACCAACAAATGCGAGAGCTATTGCAAGAGATGTTGAATATCTCGCTCCAACAATATATGAGACCCGACAGGATAGGGTCACCTTGAGTGAGTATATGAGACGTTTAAATAGAATTCAAGCTCCTAAATGTCATGACACACTCCGCAAGGATTTGGTTGTAGCATGTATGGCGCCAAGAAGGTGAACGTTGATGATGTTGGTTAAGCATTTATTTAATAATTTTAAGTGTACTATGCTGTTATTTTCTAGTAATAAATTTAAGTGTCTTCTTGTGCAAGGTATTTTGTCGATTACGTTGGTAAATTATTAAATGGAGGTTGAATTATTGAAGACATCTATTCTACATCAAAGTGTGAAATAATAAGTACAATAATTATTAAAGACATCTAGATTAATAGAAACAATAATTAATAAGACATAAATTTAATAAAGTACATAAACCACGTAAACTTAATACAACCGATAATTCATAAACCACATAAACTTAATACAACCGATATGAACCATATAATTAACAAACTACATAAACTTAGTACAAACGACAATTGATAAACTTAATTAATAAAGCATATAATTCATACACTACATAAACTTAATAATCATATTCACCATCTTCACTTGGTGATGGACTTCGTGATTGACTTGGGAGTTGGGATATAGGGTTCAGAGGATTCATCATCTTTAAACATACTCCTTGAGGCAGACTTTCGCAAAATTTCCTTTTGCTTACCACGTAAGAACTTCTTCTATGGAGTGTATTTGTTGAGGTCCTCCATCATGAAATTAATTTCAAACCTATCTTGCTCCCTATCCGAGATTTCCTTTATTTGCAAACGTATTCGGGCCGTTTCTTCTTAGCGAGCACTATAGGTTTCGTTCAAATTTGCAATTCCGATAGCAAAGTGTCCACTCATCGGATATTGAGACTTCCCTTTTCTCTTTGCTTCCTTTTGCTTATCTCTTCCCAGGGGCCTTGCAAAAGAAGGAGATGGTGTCATTTCATCGACACCTTCATCTCTGGCATTTGTTTGTGCGGCTTCACGTTGAAATAATCTTCCCCATTGTTGGTCCGCATTTATTCCCCACCTCGGACAATCCTTGAGGACGTCCCAAGCATGCTGCAACTTAAAAACTTGATTTTTTGGTGTAACTCTTGTCTTGTAAATTTCCATTGCTTTGTCACCCTATGCAAAAAATACATAAAAATAATTAGTTGAAAACTAATATTATGTACATGAGAAATAAAATATCAAGAACAAAACTCACAATTTATGTGGCGCTCCTTCCACTAGCCACGCCAACCACGACTCTCTCCAAGCTTCCCTTCCATAAAGTGCATGCTTTGTTGGTAGTCTTCCACTGATCATAAACACCACCACCGTCCCGCTCGCTGCCGTTGCAGTTTTCTAGAAACTTTGTAATGATTTTATCCCACAAAAGTTTTTAATTTTGATTTGTGCTAACTGCACTATCTTCGCTAACAGAAACCCATGCCTAGCATAAAGCAACATCTTTCTCATAGGTCCAAGTATGACCTCTAATATGCTCTCTTGCCATGTTGAACAATTTGGAAATGGAAAGAAATGGTACAAAGATAAATTGGAAGAATTGTAGGAGAAAATTGAGTTTTGTGTGGATGTTTGAACAAATACATAGGTATTTATAGAGTTTTTTTGGGTGAATTTTGAGTTAAATATATATTTTTAATTATTTTAGCCGTTGGATTCAATGTATTTTAAAATAACATTTTTTTTTTAAAAAAAATTGAATTTGGACTGTTGGATCAATCAACGGTCCTTAAATGATGGTCATTTGATGCGCAAAAGAGTTGTTGGGCTCAAGGAAGTGGCCGACAGGGGCTTGACAGTGGGCCCCAAGCTGTCGGGAAACAATTTCAAACCTACCGCGTGTGGGCGGGCCGAGACTGGCCCAAGTTCTAGCGAGTCCATATGTTTGGGGGGGGGGGTGGAATTTGAGGGGGGTATTTGGCCCAGTTTTAGCATTTGGCTTTTAGCCCAATATTTTAGCTTGGGTAGGATGATGTTTTTTTTTGGGGGTGGGGAAGGGGGGGGGAATCAATGGGTAATTTGGCTTTTAGCCCATGGTTGGAGAGAGTCTTATACCTTGTCTTACATCACATATGATGTAAAACATCATTCGAATGCATTCAATTATGATTTTAAAGGAGTATATAAAATTTTAAGTGTATTCAATTAGAAATTTATTTGAAAGGAATTTAAAAAGTAAAAGATTCGAGAGAATTGAAGATATTACGTAATGTATATTAAGTATTTACAAATCTCACATTTCTCATGAGGAACATCACTAAAATCTCTAAAAATCATTTAAACTTCATCAAACTCTATGAACTTATAAATCAATTAAAATCACTCAAACTCCTTATCTCTAGTAAACTAAATTAAATTAAATTAGAATGTCGTTTTGTCAAAAGTACGAAAGATTCTACGAGTCCAACTCTTATTTACCAAAGTAAATAAACAAATAGTTCTAACTCCAAATGTCCGAGAATGACTTATATATAATAAGGAAAATTAATGAAAATGATTTGAAAACTTTGAGTTTTAATGATAAAGACAAAATAAAGGGTAAAGTGAATAGTACCATAATTGAATTTTTTAATATAAAAATATGATTTTTTGTTAAAATGAATAGTATCGAAAACTTTTCATTAAAGTTTCCATAATAATACGACATGCTATGAATATATTATTCGCGATTTTTGTGGGGAAGTGTAATTAGCGCTCAAAAAATCTCATTCTATACTCCTCACAAGTGTATTTTTCTTTCATAATATAGAAAGTTTGAAGTATAAAATGAGATTTTTGAAATGCTAATAACAATTCTCTTTTTTCTTTACTATAAATTGTTTTCTAATACCATGTTGGCAAATGATTCAAACACCTAACACCTAACCCTGCCTAACCTAAAACAAAACGGACCACAATTTGGGTCAGGTCAAATCACTAGGGTCCGTACCGTTGCTTCAATTTCTATCGGATCGCCAAATTAATATCTAATCCGTTGACCCACAACCCAATACGGGTAAAGTGAGTGGGTATACTTATCGGATCCAAACCATTTTCTCTCACACCCACATCGGGTTCAGGCTCGCTCCCTCTCTCTCTTCAGGGTCACCCACGATCCAACCCCGATTCGCCGGACCACTGATCGGATTCCCTGAGATTTTTTAAGATATAAGGTCATTTCAACAATTGCGGTAAGACCCATTTCGAATTTTTGTGTAATTTTGTTCTTTTTTCCTCTCACTCTGTTTGGCTCAGATTTTAATTGGTATTTGTAATGTTTATTGGAGTTTATTTGGTGGATTTTGGTCTGACCCAGATCTTAAATGCATATGATTGTTCTGTTGTTTAGGGATTTGAAGATGAAAGGTTGAATCTTTATAAATTGAATTTTGTATTTTTGTTGTTATTTATTTGAAAATTTTGATTTTTGAATTAGTTAGTTTTTAGGTGGTGTTGAAATTCAAGTTATGTGGTTGTGGATAAACTCATGCTTTTGTATGATCAAGAGGAGCAGGATTTGACTCTGGATTTATCACTTCAAATTGTGACATGAGTCAATGCAATGGTACCTTAACAAATGACTCCAAATGTTGACTTCTAGTCCTAATTGATATATTTTTATTGGGTTGAAAATTTTCACCTTTGAAGTTCCCCTGGTGACGTGTCATGACATGTTCTTCGTTTGTTTTTCGGGTTTCTCAGTGGCTTCGTGCACATTTTTCTTGAGTTCGATATTCATATTTGCATTCAGACAGTTTTGTGTTGATCTGGTTTGATGTCACAAGGTCTATAGTTTGCTGTTTTCTCTGTCTGCGTTAAGACTTAGTGACCTATAGCCCTCTTGATATTTGTAACGGGTTTAGTGAGAGCTTGAACATTGAATCTTTCAGCTATTAACTTATAATCGTAGACCCGCTAAATTCATTTTGAGTCATGTTTTATATTGGAATTGATCTTCAAGTTGTGAGGTTTCATGGGTTTGGTTGACATAACATACTTTAGCTGCATTATTGCTGGTTTCAAGGTTGTATTTTTGGTCATTGTGTGGGTTGTGTTCTAGACTTGCTTCCAGGTTTTCCTTGGGAAATCTCTATGGGCCAAAATCGATTCAGTTTGTCTTGTGCACTGAAGAAGAAAAAAATTCGTCGTGTTTCAGTATCCAGCTAGTGAAATGAATGTTCACATACCTCTTGAATCTTGTTATGTGTATCTTCTGACTGATAAATTTCTCTGTGACTTTAAACTAGTGATAACATGGTGATTTCTTCTTGTAGTGATTCCGTGCATTTATGCTGGTTTGTCTGTGCGTTATAGTTTATTTATAGTTTAGTGTTCGCTGGATGATTTAAGTATTGCAAGGTTTTGGTCTGAGAGTATTTGAATTCTTGTAAAGGCTGTGTCCCAAGGAATTTACTTGCACGGAACATTTTAACAGTGTGGTTGTTATTCTGTGTGTTTCTCGATTCAGTTGTGTTGTAAAATATCAATTACTATGAGATCTTTCGTGTATGTCTGTAATTATGCATGTACATGCACACACATGACACACACGTATTTGCATTCACCTTTTATTGGTGTTGTGCACCGTAAATTATAGGACTTATTTATAGCTAGTGTTCGTAGTAATTTTAATTCCTTTGTGACTGTCAACTTTTTTTTATTGATGGTTGAGGTTCCGCAAATTCATCTTGTAGTTCTATCTGATTTAGTCGTTTTATCTCATATGTTGTGCAGAGTTTGATTGAATTTCATGCCTATGTGATGGAAATACCAGTCGAGTCTGCTAAGAAACCAAAGAGGTTGACATCTATTGTCTGGAATCATTTTGAAAGGGTTAGAAAGGCTGAAATATGTTATGCTGTTTGTGTACATTGTAACAAGAAGCTCAGTGGATCAAGTAATAGTGGGACCACCCATCTGAGAAACCATTTAATGCGATGTCTGAAACGATCGAACTTTGATGTATCACAACTACTTTCAGCGAAGAGAAGGAAAAAAGATAATATCCTTGCCATAGCAAGTATTAATGGTGATGAAGCACAGAGAAAAGATGATTATATTCAGCCAGCACTTATAAAGTTTGATCAGGATCCAAAAAAGGATGAACTAGTTACCATTGCAAGCGGAAAGTTTGATCATGACCGTAGTCGTTATGATCTTGCTCGTATGATTTTATTGCATGGTTACCCGTTCACCATGGTTGATGATGTTGGATTCAAAGTTTTTGTGAAGAACCTTCAACCATCATTTGAGGTTGTGCCAAATAATGATGTTGAACAGTTTTGTATGGAAATTTATAGGAAGGAAAAACATCAAGTGTATGAGATGATTAATAGTTTGCACGGCAGAATTAACCTTTCTGTTGAAATGTGGTCTTCTCCAGAAAACGTTGAGTACCTGTGTTTGACAGCACACTATATTGACGAGGACTGGAAATTACAAAAGAAAATTCTGAATTTTGTCACACTTGATTCTACTCATACGGAAGACTTGCTTTCAGAAGTAGTTATCAAGTGCCTGATGGACTGGGACATTGACAGTAAGTTATTTGCCTTGACATTTGATGATTGTTCTGTTGATGATGACATTGTTGTAAGAATCAAAGACCGGATCTCCCAAAACAGGCCTCTCTCGGTCCATGGTCAGTTATTTGATATTCGCTCTGCAGCACATCTTCTAAATTCAATTGTGCAGGATGTTTTGGAAGCAATGAGAGAGGTGATAAGAAATATTCGAGGAAGTTTCAAGCACGTAAGAAGTTCACAATTGACACAAGGGAAGTTCAATGAAATTGTTCAGCAAGTAGGAATTAATAGTCAGAGGAGATTAATTCTCGATTTCCCAGCTCGATGGAACTCAACGTATCATATGCTTGAAACAGCCTTAGAATACAGGGGTGCATTTTCTCTCCTGCAAGAGCATGACCCTTCGTATACATCAGCTTTAACTGACACAGAATGGGAACGGATGAGGTCTGTTACAGTTTATTTGAAACTTCTTGTTGAAATCGTTAATGTCTTTTCCAGCAACAAATGTCCAACTGCAAGTATATATTTTCCTGAGATTTGTGATGTTCACATCCAATTAATTGAATGGTGCAAGAGCCCAGATGAATTTCTTAGTTCCATGGCACTAAAGATGAAAGCTAAATTTGATAAGTACTGGAGCAAGTGCAGTTTGGCTTTGGCAGTAGCAGCAATCTTGGATCCCCGGTTCAAAATGAAGTTGGTGGAGTATTACTACTCTCAAATATACGGTAGTACTGCTCTGGATAGGATTAAGGAAGTTTCTGATGGCCTCAAGGAACTTTTTGATGCATATTCAATCTGCTCAACAATGGTTGATCAAGGTTCAGCTTTGCCTGGCAGCAGCTTACCGAGTACCAGCACTGATAGTAGGGATCGATTGAAGGGATTTGACAAATTTCTCTACGAGACCTCTCAGAGCCAAAACATGATATCAGACTTGGACAAGTATCTAGAGGAACCTGTCTTTCCACGCAATTGTGATTTTAACATATTAAATTGGTGGAAGGTCCACACGCCTAGGTACCCTATTTTGTCCATGATGGCACGTGACGTTCTGGGAACTCCCATGTCAACTGTTGCACCAGAATCAGCATTCGACATTGGTGGTAGAGTGCTTGATGAATGTCGAAGCTCACTGAATCCTGACATTCGAGAGGCTTTGGTATGCACACAAGATTGGTTGCGGGTGGAATTAAAAGGCATGTAATTACACTTTGAGTTCTGCGTTTCTATTCCATAGCAGTGATCTTATTGCATGAAGTACTGATTTCTCTTTTCTATCAGATGCTAATACATTGTCAAGCCATTCTGCTAGACCAATCCCTTCTGCCAGACCAATTCTTGTTGAATAGAGTTCATTTTCCAATGGTATGTTTCTGCTACACTTCCTGCATTTCTCCATATCTATTGCGCTAACCGTATGTGTCAAGTACCGACTTATGGTGTAATCTTATGATGCAAGGTTGATGGATCGGCTATTGGCCTATCCAGTGCTGTCTAAATGAAGTCGACGCAGTTAAAGCTGGTCTGGGCAGTGAACCTCATCTCTTTCTCCATGTCAATACATCACATGAGACTCGTTAATCGCTTGTAGTTCTTTGTCAAGCTTAAATGTAAATCTTAGGACATCTACTAGATTTCCAGATCTGTACGTAAGCAAGAGCAACCTCTTTCGCGTGTATCCTTAATTTTCGAGCGTGCGACTCTTTCTTTGTAAGATGTGGTTCTTCATGTTTTAACAAAATGTGGGATGTTCAATCAATAATCTTTATATCTATTCTATGCACAAAACCTTCATCCCAAGCCCTCAATCAGTATATTATTAAACGTTTATCTAATTGCAATCTTTCTTTCTTATTTACAAGATTCAATTTGCTTATCTATCGATGGCTAATACCTTCAAGTCCTGCTGTTATAAACCATGTATGCTGAACGTAGCATAATTTTTGACAGAGAGATTCTAAATTATAACTTACAGGAGAGGGATTGAAAGGGTGCAAAGGATTGTGTACACTACTCTAGCCAACTGGCTTAACTTCCGTCTAAAAATATATGGAGGGACAATTTTGGGGGCATCCAGACAGGTAGCATTGCACTTCTAGAAAGTCAACGAGAGACTGTCTAAAGATTGACTTGGTTTTCTTGACCAAAAAGATAATAGCTCAGAATAAAATTTTCAGACAAGCAAATCCCCAGATCCCCAGATCCTCCATTGAAATCTGAGAACTAGAGCAAAATTATCAGACAATGCAAGCTATGTCAAACTATTACTTCCCTGAAGCAATCCTACGGGAAATTCTTCTGAGGTTGCCCATCAAATCTTTAGGCAAATGCAGTGCAGTGTGCCTGCCATGGAGGTCTCT
The DNA here is from genome assembly GCF_041283825.1 of Pyrus communis. NCBI lineage: Eukaryota > Viridiplantae > Streptophyta > Magnoliopsida > Rosales > Rosaceae > Pyrus > Pyrus communis. The sequence continues at coordinate 29,808,615 of NC_142575.1, forward strand.
AATCCAAACCTCCGCCTTCATTCACGCCCATCTCAGCTGTGCGGTCCAATCCAGCAACCAAAACAACACTGATCACCTCTTTCTACGAAATGCTTTGGCCGAGAAAGAGGACGCTACTCATCAGGTTGGTGAGCTTTTCTCCTTGCACTGAGACAACCCTGCATTTGGTGAGTACACCAAGAATCTAAATCCCTTCATTTACAATAACACAAATTATTTCCCCCAAAAGAGAACGGTTTTAGTACAAAATAATTTCTGTGGTTGGAACTTGTAATGGTCTCATATGCCTTGCTGCTAACTTTGCCACAATTATTTGGAACCCTTGTGCTAGAAAGTTTATGTTTTTGCCTGCATTCTCCGCTACAGATTATACTAATCTGATAGCGACTTATGCATTTGGCGATGATTTGCGTATAGATGACTATAAGGTTTTGAGAATTGTGAGCAACAAAAATGTCAAAGCCCGGTGCAAGGTTGAGGTTCGGTTATTAGCCGGGGGACACTGGAAGAGTCTTAGCGCTGATGTTATTCCCGCAGACTTTATGCCTGCAGGTATTGCCGGTAGATATACACAAGCTTTCGTTAATGGTTCTCCGCATTGGCTTCAACCGAGTAAGAACGAGGGTAACCGCATTGTGTCATTTGATATGCGAGGGAATCATTTGGAAAGATAATGGTGCCACATGAGTTGAGAAGAAAAGCTTTGTCTGTGTCGAGATACGAAGAGTCTCTTGCTTTGTTTGAGAGAGAGTATGAAGTTTCGGATGGATCGAATACTATTACTCGTGTTCACATGTGGATCATGAAAGAGTACGGTGTTGCTGAATCGTGGACTAAATTACTGAGTGCGTGCCTGGAAGGAAGTCTAACAGGGCCGTTTGGTGTTAGAAAGAGTGGTGAAGTAGTGTTCAGAATGCTGGGCGGAGTGCTTGTTTTGGTGGATCCTGAAACCGAACAAGTTAAGGATTTCGAAACTGATGGATACAGGTACTTCTTCATGGATTCTTTTGTAGAGAGTCTCGTCTTACTTGACCAACCGAATGCTATTTCTTACTAATTACAAGGACCAACAAATCAGAAGCCAAGGCCATCTTCAACCGAAGGGTCTAGAGGGCCAGAGGGCCGAAAATAGCCCGAAAATCGTCTCCAACCGAGGGCTAGGCCAAAGGGCTCTAGAATATGAAAGGGCCACACAGAATCGGAGAGGGCTAGAGGGCTGGAGGGTTGGCTGCGCCAACCCGGGGCTGGCCAGAAAATTTAGTTTTCCTTTCGGTTATAACCAACAGGAATGCTTAAGAAAAAAATTCAAATAACTTCTTTTTTTAAATTCCATTTTTTCCTATAACTTCTATTTCACATAGTTGCTTTATTTTATTTTAAATTCTATTTTTATCCTATTACTTTAGTCTAAAGTAGGAGGGGAAATCGCACTATTCATATGAACAGTGTTTTGGACCACATTTCAGTTTATTTACGAAGCTGCCACTGTCTCTCTTTGCCGCTGATCTTGATGCCGCGTGTTGATGATCGTGGAAAGGCAGGGTGCGATCGTCACTTTACCATTCTCTTCCTCCCCTCTTTCTCCCTCAGATCCCATTCTCTTCATCATTCTCTTTCTCTCTCCCTCGGTTTCAATCTGCTCACCTAAAATCCCCAGATCGAACATCATCCATCTCAAATAAAAAAACCTTCCCCCTTTAAAACCTATAGAATCAGCACTCATGGAATAATCATGGATTTTTGTTTAGGTAATTTGATTTTTTCCTCTTCTGTAATTTGTTTTTGTTAGTTTATTGTTCCTGAATTTTAATTTTTTTGTTTTCTGACTTGGAAGAGTCGACCTTCAGGTGATAAAATCATGATGTGACCATCACATCTCAAAACGATGAAATCGCACAGGGCTTTGTTGATTTCTGTCAACTCCGACCACGACCAGTGTCGGGTAAGCTATCGACTACCCCCTATTCATCTTCTTTTTCTTCTTCTGCTTCTCCATGCGCATTCCAGTTTGACTGTTTGTGTTTTGGATGCATCTTGATTTCCTTAGTATGTGTAGACGGTTCAGATGCGCCTAATAAACCAACCTAATTTGCCTCGCGCGTTTAGTCATCTCCTTCCTTCGTCTATAACCTCACGCAGAGACAGAGTTCCCCCAAAACCCTAAACGCCCAAAGGTAATTTTGTTTAATTTTTCAATTAGTTTTAATTATCTGGCGAATCCCTAGCATAAATTCATTCTTTTTCTACTCTAAATGCGTATAATTTTTTGTTTTAACTTTTTGCAGTATTGATCACAAAGCTACGGAGCTGAAATTGCAAACGTTATCCATGGCTCGCTTCAAAAATGTAAGCTTGAAATTTTTAGGTTTTGTTTGGTTGTTGAGAAAACTGAATCAAAGAGGGTTTTTTTTTTTTTGTTAATTTTCTCGAAAACGTAGTTGATTGTTGTGTTTCTGAAAATTTGTAAACAGAAGAAGAAGGTGTTTGTGAAGTCGGTTTCGACGAAATGATGTTTGATATGGTTAAACATATATATTCAAGATTTTGATCTCTGTGTGATTTGGCAATACTACTTTTCACCTAATATTCCTCTCTCTCTCTCTCTCTCTCTCTCTCTCTCTCTCTCTCTCTCTCTCTCTCATGAAGTCGCTGATTGCATTAAAAAAAAGGTTCCCAGTTAATCAAGTATAGCCGGAAAGGGAAGCCAAAACTTTGTCCATTCAGAATTTCTACTATGAGTAATTTCCTTTACATTAGGATATTGGATTCATTTCATACTAATAAGTTTTTTATCTTACATCTTCTTTCAGCTGCGTATCTCCACGATCATTACTAGATATCTTAACCGCTTGAATGGCTTCATTTTTCGTATCTTTAACAGGATGAAACCACACTAATCTGGTTTAGGGATTTAGGGTTTTTGAGTTAGTTTTTGTGAAGGTCATTTTTTGATTTTAGGCACACTATAATCGATTACGGGTTTTGGGATCCTAAACACTTTGAAATGGTTTCCAGAAAAGACATCTTTCTAAAGGCAAGTAGTGACACTGTAAATTTCCTCAACCAATCTTCACTGGAATTTTCTCCGTCATCCTATATATTGCAGCATTAACACATTTGATAACAAATTTTCAGTTTCTGGCCACTTAAGATGGCAGGAAAATGGACACAATAAATTATCCATGGTCTTTATCATAGCTGAAAATTGGAAAGTGCCTGAAATTATTAGTTATTAAACTCTTCCTTTTTGTTTGAAATGCAGGTGGTGTTGGACAAATGGGATAAAAGAAATGGTTGTTGACTGGAAAGTTATCTGAAAATAATGGAAAGAAAATTTTCTGCATCGTTATTCTTTAATTGTATGATAATGTTTTCAATGTTTTAGATTACATTGATCTGTATTATTTTAAAGAATATATAAAGATTAGTTTATAGGTTTATGCACTTAATATTGGATATATGGTATTTTTCAGGTTATTTGACATACAATTGCATATAATCTCAATTTTCTCCTGCAGATTTTATCTGAGCTTCGGAATCGTTGAAAAATTTGTCTAAATAATAAATTAATTGAAATGGTTATTAGTAATGAATGAGGTGTTTACTGTGTTTTTTGGTGTGTACAGAGCATTTTTTGGTGTGTACAGAGCCAATGGTATGTTGCTAACGAAGGCAAAAACAAGATGCAGTTTGCTGCATATAGAAAACGGAGGTTAGTTTGATTCCAACTCCTTTTTTCAGTTTATTTGAATAGAAAATTGGTAAGTTCGAGTCCAATTTGATTATTTCTTGCTTTTCTGCTGCCTGTCTGCTCTCCCCCCCTTCTTGCTGCCGTCCATTGCTGTAAAAAAAAAAAAAAAAAAAAAAAAAAAAACCATTTGCCAAACCCACCAAAGCCACAAGAAAAGACAAGTAGAATTTTATATTCTCTGCCCACTTTTTTTCATGATTGCTGTTGGCTTCCATTTTTTAGAAAGGAAAAGTCCCGCTCTTCTTGGACAGTACCATCTTTCTCAAAACATGGATTCGGAAAGACATCTGACAGAATTTATTTTGAGTCTAAATTATTAAATTAGGAGAGCTAAGAAGATATTAATAACTCTGATTTTCTCTTTTGGCTACCACCTTGCTCTCCATTTCTCTTTTTCCTCCTGCTCTGCTACTTTTTCAGTGTTACAACCTCTATGCAAAAAACACATTGTCTGTGTTTTGCATGTTTTTGTTCATGCTTCTATTCTTTGTTGTCATTGTGGTGATTCTGAATGGAATTCTCAGTTATCTATTCCTCTACAATACATGATACATCTTATTTTTGTTCATTGACAGATGACGCCACATGCTTGAGATTTTTATGCCATCACTCTGTTGGTTATTTTGTGATTGTTATTATTTGTTTTAAAATGTGTATGCTGTGTGTGCACAGATTAGAGCAGAGATCTATGATTTAAATTCAAAATAATCCTCACATCAAACTTAGTTAAGTTCAATGTTGTTTTTTGAAACTTTGTATGCTGTTACCAATAACGTTAAGTTTAAATCATTTTATCATAACATTATGTATTTAAATTTAACTAATAATGTTAAGTAATAAAACGATGTAACAAAACAACATTCATTGAGACACGCCAAAAACAAGAATCTTTATTAACGTTATTAATAAACCAATCAATATTTCATAATTTTTTGCATGTAAGTGTACTAATATCGATCCAAAGCCGCATGGCCTACCTGTGTGGTCAAATCTTTTGATATAACAATCACTCGACGTTTTCAATGTACATAGCATTAATCTTTAGTACATTAATTCAAATAAAATTGTGGCTCAAGGGAACAGTTAATGATCCACATGGCATCAAAGTATCTTACTCAATTGTATATTACACATGTGTATTGCATTATGTGTGTGCGAATACCTTTTTTCACTGTCAATCTATATTAGTTTTGAATTCTGAGTTGATTTAACTAACAGGTTTCTTTTTATTTCAGATTAATTTGGTTCTCGCTAAATGAATCAAAGATCATAAGACTAGAACCAATGGTTTCCAAAAAAGGTTGGTTCTTGAATATTTTCATTTATGCTTTTTCAGTTCTTTGAATGGACTTCCTATAATCCAAAATGAGCTATTGAACAACTCTTTTGCTACATTGTGTTTGCAAATCAATATTTAGGCTAATAATTGAAGGATGATTCTTTTTTGTTGAAAAATGTAATCTGGATTCTTAAACTGTGGCGGTTAATGTGGTTTTTAGGTGAACTTTTCGGGTGGGGGAGAAGGGGTGGGTGGGGGATTTAAATTGTTATTCTCAATTGGTATATAAATATGTGCAAATCATGGATATCATGGAAGAATTCAAATGTTTTTTCTGCATTAGGTTGGAGAGCATGATCATTTTCTGTTTACACATCACAAAGTTTGTTTTGAGTACTTCTCACGCCATTGAGGCACAAATGTTCTTCCTGCATTAGTTAATGTTTTTTATATCAAAATTTAATAAATTCAATTTTCCTTTGTATCCAAATATGTATTAAAGTAATTGTGATTGAAGTTTGTTTATGTCTGCTTTCCAAGATTTATTTTTTGTTTACATGTCGTACTCCGTTTATGAATGGTTTTTGGTTAACTGAAAGAATGCTTTTCATTCTTGGTTTTCAAGACTTTATCTACCGTTTACAAGTCAACCCCATAATACCAAAGTACAAGAGAAGCAAAGATTTGAGGTGATTTTTGCTCTAACTTATTTAGATTTTATATTCTGGGTTAATTATCAGCCGGATTCTGTTGCTAGATTTAGAATTGTAATTTGGTACCACTGCTGCCACCTGCCGCTTCAGTTTTCACATCCAAATGCCACAAAATGCTAATTTTAAATTCTAGGTTATGGGTAAGCATTATTATTTGGAGGCACAAATTATTTTCAGCCGCTAAACCAAGTTCTAAATCTTTTTTTTGTGTAGTTTACATTAGGCTATCCAGGCCCTATTTTAAAAGGTATGATTGGTTTGCGTGAAATGAATGAAAAAGAGAGTCAGAATACCCTGTGAGATGACCAATTCCAGAAACCATTTTAAATAAAACATATCAAAAGTGTTGAACGGAGAGCTAAAAGATTATTTGGATGGAAAACAGATTTCACTTTGTTTTCTTTACTCAAAGTGCTTTTATTTAATCCGGTTCTGTTTCGGTTGCGTAGTTCGTGGTTCGCAGCGACTAAGAATTGTTTCCTAAGAAATCTATTGAGCTAAGTTCTTTTGGTGGGAAATTAGGGTTGCTGATGTTAGCAATGGATTGAGTCTTTCTGTTTGGTATGATTATATCTCTGAACAAGCATTAATAAATAGAACGATTTTGATCAATAATTTTATTCGGTCAAGATTCAAACTCCCATTGTAGAGCAAACTATAACTCAAACTCCCATTGCAGAACAAACTAGAAGTCAAACTCCCATTCCAGATCAAACTATGAGTCACACCCCCATTTCAGAGCAAACTGGGAACGAGGAGAAGCAATAGGGCATGGCTATTTCCGGGGCATCGGTCGTTTTGAGATTCTGGTGTAATTAGGTTTGAACATTCTGCTCCTCTGCTTCTTGATTTATATATATCTCGAATTTCTCTTAATTGCTAATGGATTTATCTTCTTGGGAAATTTCAGAAAGTCGGGTCGTGTGAGGAAGAAGCTGGTTTGTTGCCATTTTTAGGTATATAATTATGTGCCCTGATAGCATATTCAAAGCCTATTTAGTTATATGGGTTTTTTTATTTATCTTTCTAAAGCTTTTGTGCCTGGATTTTAAATATGTGATTGATAATTACGTAGCACGATAATTGTCAAGCATTTGATCGTTATTCATGAATACAAAATCTTCATTCACAAATCACAAGTATATGATGAGCTATTTAGAAATTCAGCATTTCCGTCATCCAATTCAATAGCATTGGGGATACTATGCTAGAATTCTATTACGGCTCCAGTTAAGAGATGTGAAGCATGAAGAATATCTCTTTAGGAAGTGTTAGCTAATCCGGTTAATTGGTCAACGAAATTAGCCATTTCTGTCATCTAGATTGGATAAGCTAGGAAGAATGTTAGAATGATCGGTCATATTCGTTAGCCCTACGTTTTTTTATTGCATAATGATGGAATCGACACGTCATTTAGTCATAGTAATTGATGTAATAAGTACGTATCAATTGCCGCATTCACTCATCTATTCTTCTCTTCATTTAGGTAAAATGTATCTTATTCGTGTAGTTCAAGGTGATGCATTCAAGTCCCGCAGCAACGCGCGGGCACATTTTCTAGTAACTTCTATTTCACAAAATTTGTTTCATATTTTTTTTAAATTATATTTTTTTTCCTATAACTTCCAAAGCTAATATACAACATTAAATTAAATTAAGTAACATGAAACAACATTAAACAATATGAAATAACATTAAATAACATTAACCAACATACAAATTATACAACATAAAAAAAAACATTTAACAACATGAAACTTAAACAACATTTTAAAAAACATTTAACAACATAAAACTTAAACGCATACTCCATGCTTCTTTTGGCCCAAAGATGCGCAACAAGATCATGTTGTAGGTACTTGTTTGTGGCATGAGAATGTATCATTCTATAGCGCCTCATGTACTCATTTATAGAGATACTACCAGTTCTTGGATTGAAAGATAAATTAGGGCCATCATATATTTTTGCACGAGCCCTTCTTGACCTATTTGGATCTTCTTGGTCGTCATCGGACTCTCCATCAAAATACTCATCTCGCTCATCCTCCACTATCATATTGTGTAATATGATGCAAGACATCATGATGAAGTCCAAATTTTCTCAACTCCACCCTCTTGTCGGTTCGCTAATAATCTTCCACCGTGCTTGTAGAATACCAAAAGCTTTCTCAACATCTTTCCGGTATGCCCCTTGGTGTAAGGTAAACAACTTTTCTGCGTCATTCCTAGGGTTTGGAATTGCTTGGACAAGTGTCACCCACTTTGGGTAGATGCCATCTGCCAAGTAATACCCCATATTGTATTGACGGTTGTTGATGTAGTAGTGAAGTTGAGGTGCTTTACCTTCCGTCAAGTTATTGAAGAGGGGTGAATGCCTAAGAACTGTAATGTCATTTTAGGATCCAGGGATTCCAAAGAAAGCATGCCAAATCCATGTGTCATATGAGGCAATCGCCTCTAACACAATAGTTGGCTTTCTCGACCTTCCACTAAAGCCTCTTTGCCATCCGGTGGGATAGTTCTTCCAATCCCAATGCATGCAGTCTAATGACTCTATCATGCCCGGAAACCCATGGTCTTTAGCTTTGCAAAGAAGCCGATTCAGATCTTCTTGATTTGGCTTGCGGAGGTACTCGTCTTTGTGAACCTGAACAATTGTGTCACAGAATTGTTGAAGAGTATCAAGGCATGTAAACTCAGACATACCATGGGTTTCATCCATCGAATCAGCTGGGGAGTCATAGGCCATCATTCGAAGTGCAACAGTAACCTTCTGATGAGGTGAGAAACCAGGACGGCCTGCTCTGTCCAGCTTCTGTCGAAAGTATGGATTGACTTGCTGGACATCACGAAGTAAACGCTCGAAGACATGACGCCTCATCCAGAAGTGACGTCTGAAATCCTCTTATGTGTACACCGAGTTGGGGTTGAAGTAGTTGTTCATCAGATTGGCATGCGACATCGCCCTGTTTCGTGGTTTGTAAGAGTGGCCAGCAATAGAGCCACCTCATTGAGGTTGTTCCTCAGTTGGCTGACACACCATGGCCCCAGCCATGGCTGATGCTATGTTTTGTTTGTTGCGCCTTACTTGAACTTCTTCATCACACTCCTCATCTTCTCGTCTCATTTGCCCCCATTTTGCTTCCAATTTGGAATTGGATGAGGACCCCAAGTTGGAATCCGAAGAGGATCCAAAGTTGGAATTCATTGCAAACTTGAATTGAAAAAGATTGAATTCAAAGTTATGTGAATTATAGCCCAATATCCACCCTATTTATAGCAAAAGAAAAATTCAAATCCAATGGCTAGCTGACGTCACTTAGCCGTTGGATTTGAACCTAAGTTGTAGTTTTTAAATAATAAATTATGTTTGACCCTATGGCCCTTTGGCCCTTGGTTGGAGACGGTTTTTTGTGGCATGGCTAAAACGAGCCCTCTGGTCCTCTGGCCCTCGGTTGGAGACGGAGGCAAATATGGCCCTGTACTGTTCATTAAAATATTAATATCTGGAAGAATCTTGGAGGCCCAGAGGGCTAAAACGAGCCATCTGGCTAGCCCTCGATTGGAGATGGCCTAAGAACAGGAGGCTTCTCATGAAATCGAGAAGTTTCGGTCGAAAAAGAAGAGTTTAACCTTGTGGGCTGTTATTCCTTGAGGCGAACCCAATTGCTTTGCATGTATAAGAACTTATTTTATTCTAGTAGAGTGCCCAATTTGCTTACATCACCATAATTTTAAGAATTAAATTTCAAATGCTACTTAGTACTACGGGTTGACATTTCTTTTACTTATAAGTGAGAAGTATTAAATTCGAATCTCGAAAATGGCGAGTTCAGAACTAATTTATTTGTCATCCCTTTAATGTAAGTATATTGTTGCTATCATCAAATCTTGAGAATATTTGAGGCAATGATGGAATCTCATAACCCTTGCTAAAACTATATTTTATACAATATTTGATGAGAAACGTTAAGCACACGTACAATTTTTTTCTATTCTCGCACTCTTGTTTAATCTTGTTCGATGTTTATGATTGATTTTTTCAGTTTGATGACCACAATAGGTGGGGGTGTTTGTGAGGCTAAAAATGGTGTGTGAAAGTAGGCACCTTATTATTTTCTTTTAGTTTTAGTTAAAATTTTATAGAAAATATATATAAATCCAAGAGTACTTGCGTATTTTCTTTTGGGTTTGAACAATACTAATGTCACATCCTAGCCCGAGCCCCCACCACATCCTGGGCTCGACTCCACCGTAGCACGATAACTCACACGAGAACTTCCCAGTGGGTCACCCATCCTGGGATTGCTCTCGCGCGAACTCGCTTAACTTCGGAGTTCCTACAGAACCCGAAGCCAATGAGCTCCCAAAAAGCCTCGTGCTAAGTAGAGATGGAAATATACATAGAAGACTTACAGGATCCTCACTCCTGAGTGATGTGGAATCTTGCAACTAATCTCTTTAATATGTTACAAAGATTGAGTTTAGTAAACCTTTGACACACAGTTCACTTGTAATTTTAGTTTTTGAACAATACTAAACCTCTTTCTATTCGGTACCTCAAACTATAGGTGATAAATAATTGCATATATGTCCAAGGCTCCAAGCTTATGGGAGTAATCAGATTTAAAAATTCATTATGTTCAGGTTTTCTAGTAGAACGATAGTATTAAGGGCTTAGATAGCGGTGGAAATCAAATTCGCATCAAGATTCATACGCATGATTGTTATACATCTTAATACAGGTTCGATCTCTACCAATTCTCCTCCTTATAGTATTTAACAATTTAACCCACTAACGTTATTGCTTGTAAAAATTAAAAAAAAAAAAATTGGATTCGGGAATTTTCAAACACAACTTTCATCCTCTTCTTCAGTTTCTATTATATTAGAATACATCAAAAGTTCAATCCTGTGGCAATTGCTAAAGCCATATAAGCAACGTCATGGACAACTTTGCTTTTATCTTTGAAATGATCGACTGCCGCCGAGAAACCCACTTTCACATGAATCTGCTTTTTCTACGACATTGATCATGGCTATCTCTGCTATCTTAGAGTCACCTTTAGAGAAAGCTTCACTGGCTTGTGGAATATCAGTACCGAAAACTTGGTGGTAGGTATTTCCGCAAGCTCCTTCTATAAGTTCCAAGGCATTATTCATAGCTTCGATTGCCTTAGGCTTAACTGCATCAACCATTTTGATGCCTAAGCCTTTGACATCCGCTTCGGTGCTTCGAGAGTCTGATTGAAGAGTGGAGACGCAAAGATCGGGATATGGTGTTTGGTTGCATGTTTGTTCGATCAGAGTGGCATCCATTGTGAAGAAGACCGCTGGCCTACTGCAATGGCTGGTTGGAAGAAAGACAACTAGAAAAACAATTTGAATGAGAAATATTAGTGCTTTTGTTGAAGGAGAGGTAGAATCATTCTTCATCTTTTCTTTACTGATGCTGTTCAAGTGCATAGACTATTGTGCAAACTAATTTAGGGTTTCTGTACTTTGTGGCTGAGTTATGGGTGGGTGATAGTATGGTTTACAATATATAGCATTACACTAAACTAGGATACTAATCTCACATCAAACCTAATCAAATAAGTCAACATAATTCCTTGAAAACAAAGAAGCTTAACTTTCAATAGAATAACATAATAATAAATACATAAATAAATAAAACTTTTTTTTTTTGGACAAAAACATTGTCATAGTCATTTTAAACCACAAATAAAAAAAACCCTTGCACAACGAAACACACATCGTCGCGCATAGTCACTTTGCGCAACGAAACAAACATCATCACTCAAAGTTGCTTTGCGCGATGAAATTTTAAACTTCGTCACGCAAAGTCTTTACAAAAATAAAAAATTATTTTTTAAAAACCTTTGCGTGACGAAATCCAAATATTTCGTCACCTAAACCAACTTATTTTCTTTTTTTATTTAATTTTATATTATAAATTTTAATATAGTTATTTTCATAAGTTAATTTTTTTTTTCCTAACTTTGTATGATGAATATCAATATTTCGTCACCTAAACCCTATTTACTTGTTTTTTATTTAGTTTTATATTTTATATTGGCTTTGTCACCTTTCTGGTATCGGCTGACACATCTCGATTCAGAGTCCAGGTGAACATTCTAGGTCAGGGTGTGTCAAATCATTCGTTGCCCAAAACTTTGCACGACCAAAACTTCGTCGTGCAAAAGCTTCAAAATTGAGCGGGTGCCAAAAATAGGAAGCGGGAAATTTTATTTTTTTAAATTTTATTAAGACTTTGCGCTACCAATATTTCATTGCTCAAACTCGTATCCTTCATCGCGCAAAGTGATACAGTTTTTAAAACCAATATAGCTCCTCCACAATTTTCTCAATGTCCTTTATTCTCTTACCTCTCATCTCTTTCCCTCTCCCCAAATCTCTCCTTTCTCTCTCTCTTATCTATCTCTCACTCTTACTCACTCTTCCCTATCTCTCACTCTCACTCTCACTCTCACTCACTCTTTCATCTCTCTCACTATCTCTTCTAACTCTCTCAGACTCACTCCTCTCTCTCATTCTCATTCACTCTCAATCTTGGCAAAATGTATTTTCTCCCCAAATTTTAATTTTTTTTTCATTAATCAGAAATAATAAATGGACACATTTTTTTCCTCCTCCAACCCTTGTTTTATTATTTTCATGCATGTCTGATTTTTTACCATTCGATGACTAGAAATAAAAATAGACTTTGGCCTTTGAATTTTAAGTTTCTCCATATAAAATGAGATATAAGTTTTTCACTCAAATAAAACTCATTGACTAGATTCAACATCAACAAATTTCTTAATTGTGTAAATAAAACCACTAACTGTATTCGACATCAACAAATTCATTAATTATGTTTTTTTTTTCTTGTCAAACAGTAGATTTTTGTTAAATTAGGTGTTAGATTAGCCACTGACGGAGTTTGAACCCATACAGTTATGCAAGGGCTTAACTTTTTTCCACCACTGTAGAAAATGGCCACTTACATTCATTAATTATGTCTAACTTTACACATTTAAAATTGTTTGAATGCCTAAACAATTAATTACATGTGGATTGTAAGGACAAATTAATAATTTTACAAAAAGAAAAAGACATTAATGTTAGAGTAGTGCTATTTATACCATATTTTTGTACCACATTTTCATACCACCTTAGATGTCATTTGATGTGGACAACCACATCATTTGAATTAATTAGATTTTTAAATTTAGTTCATTATTTAATAAACTAATAATTAAGAAAAACTAGTTAATTAAATGATGACTGTGGTGTACGAGGAGTCTTTCTTATTCATTTCCTTGGGTTTTGTAAACTTTTCAAATGATGTGGCTGTTCACATCAAATGCCACCAAGGTGGTATAGAAATGTGGTACAAAAACATGGTATGAATAACATTATTCTTAATGTTATAAATGCATTTCCTATTGTATAATAACAATAAAACATGCCTAATATATGAAATAATACATGCTTAATTAAATCAAGAAAATAATACTCTCCATACAAATGTAGGTATATTATTTGAAGCACACATATATATAATAATAAAATGCTCGATATATGTAAAAATTCACGCAAAATAATTTACATACAAAATAAAGAAATGTTATTTGATTCAAATAGTGCACCTACTATATAAATTTTAAAATGTTACTTAAAAACAAATAATTTACTTAATATCTGTAAAATACAAGCAAAATAATTTACTCAATATATTCCAATCGGAAATTTTATACTTATTTACATGTGATAAGATAAAAATTCATTATGTTCATTGTTTTGGGTACAACGATAGCATTAGTGGCTTAGATAACGGTGGAGATCGAACATGCACTAAGATGCATAAACATGATTGCTATGTACCCTAGTGCAGCTTCAACCCTAAACTATCCTCCTCCTGCTAACATTTAACAATTTAACTCACTAACACTATCATTTGTAAACAAAAAAAATGGATTTGGAAATTGTCAAACAACTCTAATCCTATTCTTGAGTTTTTATTATATCAAATTCACTACTTTACTACAACAATAGAAGAATACATTAAGAGTTGATTAATTTGGCAATTGCTGAAGCCACATAAGCAACATCATGGACAACTTTGCTTTTATATTTGAAAGGACTGCCGCCGGGAAAACCACTTTCACACAAATCTGATTTTTGGACGACATTGATCATGGCTAGCGCTGCTATCCTAGACTCACCTTTAGGGAAATCTTCACTGGCTTGTGGAATATCAGTAAGAGAACTTCTTGGTAGGTATTTGCGCAAGCTTTTGCGGGCTGATTTCCGGGTTCTTTAACTACAAGTACCAAGGCTTTATCCAAAACGTCGAGTGCCTTAGGCTTTAGTGCATCGACCATATGATGCCTAAGTCATTGACATCTGCTTTGGCGCTTCGATCCAGGGTCTGATTGAAGAGTAGAGACGCAAAGATCGGGATATGGTGTTTGGTTGCATGTTTGTTCGATCAGACTGGCATCCATTGGGAAGAAGACTGCCGGTCTGCTGCAATGGCTGGTTGGAAGAAACACAACTAGACAAACTATTTGAATGAGAAATATTAATGCTTTTGTTGAAGGAGAGGTAGAATCATTCATCTTTTCTTTTCTGATGTTGTTCAAGTGCACATACACTAGTGTTAGGGTTTGGATATTTTGTGGCTGAGTTATGGGTGGGTGATAGTATGGTTTACAATATATAGCAATACAGGAAGGCTTCTAGGATACTAATCTAATCAAATAAGTCAACAAAATTAATTCCTTGAAAACAAAGAAAAACTTCAATAAAATAACATATATAATACAAAATACCCAAGTAAATAAAATCTTTCCCTTTTTTTTTTTTTTTTTTTTTTGAACAGAAACATTAACCAATAAATTTTTCAGTGTGCGGAACACGGCCTAGTACATAAGTGTAATAATGCAATTGGTTGGACATTTGAAAACAAAAATTTCCAACCAATTGTGTACCGGGGCTTGTTCCTAGCACACTAAAAAATTTCTCTCTCAACCGTAGTTGTAACAGCCCGTCCCGAGAAATTCTAAAAACGTAACGAGAAAAGACGATTTTGCCCCTAGTTCGATTTCTTTACGTTTTGTGTTATGTTTTTGGGTTTTGTTGGCATGTCTTGAGCCACACACATACTCCCACACACCCACACACTTTTTCCCCTGCCCTGCATCCTACCCGTGCCCAGTTCCCTTCCCATTTTCCTTTGAAACCTACGGACACACCCACACACCCATCAAATCTTCACAGATCGTGGAATCCAAGCACTTATTCGAGCTCGTGAGGCTTGTAGGAGTCTAACTATACCATTTTTAGGTAAGAACACCATCGTTTTCATGTCGAATCCACGATGTCCGATTTCGAGTATTGTTCATGCACACGTGATTTCTCACGTTTTAGGGAATTTGAAGCTTGTAGGTAGCTTGGTGAGGTCCCTAGGAGGCTCGGGGTGGTTCGTTTGAAGGATTTGGACGTCGGGATCACTAGTTTCGAAGTTGGCCGGAGTTGGGTTGATTTTTCAGGTGAGATTTTGTGGTTTTAAACCCTTGAAAGTGGTATGATTGTGTTCCTCTAGTTCTAAGCTTCATTTTGGTACCAATTTGGTGAAATTTGGTTGAAAAACGAAGAAGATATCGAAGTTTAAAGTTTTCCCGATTTTCCGGCTCCGTCGCCGGCGCCGGAGGCTTGCCGGAAAAGACGACGGAATATTCTGTCAAGTCTGACGGAATATTCCTGACGCCGTTGACGAAATCTGTTAAAACTGACGGAATATTCCAACTGACGCCGTCAGCGTGCCAGGCACGTGCCTTCGCGTGGCCGGCGCGTGTGGCCGTGCCTTGGTCGGCACGTGGGGGCGCGTGCGATGGTGAAAAATTATTTTAAAAATATGGGGATGTTCCTGAGGTTGAGTAGATCACGTTGATGTATTCATACACCCCATTTGAGCATTGTATGAGAAGTTATTTCAAAAGGTTTGGTTATGTGCTTTAAAATTGACGTTTTTGTAGTTGTTTCGCATATAGGTGGTACCTATCCCGAGGACGAGCGTGGTCACTCGAGGCAGGGGGGTTACGACCCTTCCACATACCAGTGAGTGGGCTTTTGGTTTCCGTATATACCTATATACTTATATTTTCCCAGAAATTGATTTGAATTGTTATTTGCCATATGCCATGCATTATATTATCGTTGTTTATGCATCGTGAGTTGCATTATTAATCGTACATATATATATATATATATATATATATATATATATATATGCATATTGGGTGCTGTGGACACACAGGTAAGTGCCAGGTAATGATTATTTATGTTTACATTCAGTAGTGGTTTGAGATGCTTAGAGAGCTCATAACCTGCACCCCCGGTGTTAGTGCTCCCGCCCAGAGTAAGGCACAGTCCTTCACGTGATGTTCACCTCCCGCACCACACGCTCAGCTTGGATCCAAGTTAGGTGCACAGTCATGTCGTACAGACCACTTTAGGTGGTTCCGACTTGTAGGTGACTCGCGATTACTCGCCCAGCCTTCACGTGATCGTAGCACTAGAGCATTTATATGTTACACCCAGGCCTGTCGTACAGACCACTTTAGGTGGTTCCGACTCGTGTGCAGGTCTAGTTATTGATATTGAGATTTGAGCTCTAGATGCAGCCGTACAGGTCACGTTAGGTGACTCCGGCTGCCAGATTATATGCTATTGTTATGATTATACCTGAGCACTTGCATTTTGTTCTGAGGTTTTGGCATGGCATATTCTTGAGCATGATTGGTATATATACGTATATCTATTTTTCTGGGAAGTAAACAGGTTTTACGGCGAGGGGTTAGAACTTATTTATTAAATGGTTTTCGAAAAGCTTTGTTTTTGCCCACTCACGCTTTTGTTTTGCGCCCCTCCAGGTTCTAGTTGTCCAGTTGGTTTGGTGGTTTCCCAGAGGGCTTTCCCGGCATTTCTGACAGACGATCACCAGCGTATGGTCACCTTCGGGTGTACTGTTGTCGCATTATTTTTCTTTGGACTGCTTTAGGCTTATTGCTCTGAACTTGTGTCTCACTTACGCTAGCACTTATTTCTATCACCTTATGTATGCTAGTTTTTTTTTTAGTTATTCGTACTATTTATATTACTATTTTATTAGCTTCCGCACTGTGCACGTGGTTACGTCACCTCCGTGTGACGGCCAGCACTCCCTGATCTCGGTCGGGGTGTGTCAGTAGTCCTAGTTAAAAGTTAAAGCTATATTTATTACAATATTTAATGAGTAATAATAAATAGACACTTTTTTTTCTCCTCTCACATTCTTGTTTTACTATATTCATGTATGTTTGATTTTTGACAATCCAATAATCAAAAATAAAATAAATAAAAATAAAAATATGACTCTGGCTTTTCAAATTTAATTTTCTCCAAATAAAATTCGGCATTAGTTTTTTACGTGAGTAAAAATCATCATTGACTATATTTCACATCAGCAAATTCATTAATTATGTTTGACTTTATACATTAAAAAAATTTCAAATGCCTAAAATACCTCTATTTGAATGTTTGATGTACACAATTAATTTCATGCAACTTGTAAAGATGAATTAATAAATTTTCAAAAATAAAATAACTGTGACCTAGCTATTGTGTCACTCTGATAACAACTTCCCAATTGTGGGACACGTGTAATATTATTCCATTTTTTTAACGTTTGATGAAAAGGGTTGAGGGGGAAAGCTTGTAATTACAATTTGTTTGGTTTGGTTGCCAAAATCATGAGTATATTGATGAATTCTTGTCAGTAGTGGCATTCTTTGTGATTGTGCAAAGATTGGTGTTGAAGTCGTGCTGGGACGACGATGATTATATTTGTGAGTTGAGGTACAATGTGATTGAACTTGAGCTAGCTAAATCTAGTTATAGCTAAAGTGTGAATGTGTTTGTGCATCACTATTTACTTGAATTGTTGCATTAGTGGACAATGATTTGATACTGGGAAATTTCAAGGACGAAATTTTTTTTAGGGGGGAAGAATGTGAAATCCCGTTCCTAGATTTCACTGTTATGATCTATGTATTTGTATTTTTGACATTTTATATTATGTTTCGAGAATTTATATTAATTTATTTCGACGGGTGGGAGCCAAATTGGGGCTTTTTCCAACCAAATTGGAGTTGGCCACATGTATAAAACTTGCTTTACTCATTGAGATCTTCATTATGGTAAAATTTGGTAATTTTTGGAGATAGTTGAATTTTCTGGCAAGTCCGGGCAGCCGACCGCCACTAGCGGCGGCGCGTGGCCAGTAGGCCGACGATGCTATTTTAAACTAAATTAGATGTCTTGATTTCAGAGTTGATTCCCGCTTGATGAAATTTGATTGTTTGAACTTGTTTTCATTATAATACGCCACTTGATAAATATATGAATCGACGATCCGACTGTTGGATCGTCCTCAAACTTTAATATCTTATAGAACGTAATATTTGAGGATGTTAGGAACTGAAGAATCAGAAATCCAGCATACGGATCTTTCCGAATTGAATTTCTAAGTTTGTAAAACTAATTGTTGACCGCCACCTAATTCTAGCAATTGGCAGAGATCCGACTGTCAGATTGCAATGAGATTTTAGTAAGTTGTTCTATGAGCATAATGTGGACCTTAGGATGTTATAGATCCAAAATCCGACGTACGGATCTTCCGGATCAAATTTCGTAGGGTTGTGGACCCTATAGTTGACCGATTTTAGAACATTGAGTGATGGTTTGGAATCCATTCTACTCTGCGATTCCATTGAGTGATGATCCGGAATCGTATCCTGGTTTGGATTTCATTGAGTGATGGTCCGGAATCGTATCTTGGTTGGATTCCATTGAGTGATGGTCCAAAATCCCTTATACTCCGCGATTCCATTGAGTGATGGTCCAGAATCGTATCCTAGTTTGGATTTTGTTGAAAGGTCCAGAATCCCTTTTGGTGTTTTAATTCCGTTGAGTGGTCCAAAATCGCATCATTTGACTTGGTTTCTTAGAGTTGATATCAGCTTCAGAGATGTAGGCTTCGGCCGAACTGCGTCGCTCTAGCCCTGCATTTTGGTATATGTTATGTGTTATTGATTGAAGTGATTGTGGAATGATATTGGTTGTGATTGTTGTCATTATGATTAGACTCGTTGACCATTGTGGTTAGAAGATAACATTGTGCTTTGTTGACTGTTCTTTGAGATGTTGCAGACTATGAATTGTGGTATTATGTGAAACATAGTGATTTATATGAAGGATGAATTGGAAAGCATATGTGCAGGAATAGCATACTTGCGTGTATGACAAGATGATAATTGTGTTTGGCTTATGGTTGATGTGTAGTGTGGTACCCTATGTTTTTCGCTAGAAGTATTTTATGAAAAGATTAGAGTTTGACAAATGGTGAACTACGAATGGCTTGATCCCTATTGAGGGTACATAGGCAGTCTAACGAGAACGTTAGATGCAACCATAAAGCATACGAAAAATTACTATGCAATTTGGACCTTGAGTGGTGTTTCATCCATATCTCGGAGGCTAGGTATGTTAGATGTACGAGTATTTGAGACATTACGTGTCGATCCTGGACGTAGGTTGGGATCGGGGCGTGACAGATAGATTGCTACTAACATACACTGTCAATCTCTCAGTCAGCGAGGTTTAGAATGGTGTAATCTCTTCTAGTTTGTGTGTTGGCATATTTGGAAGTGGAGAAATTGTATTGTATTCAATCCTTCCTATCAACCTCCATTCGATCTTGTGAAGGCTATTTTGAAGTATGCTTGGGAGTGGATTGATGCTAATAAGGTTAGTCATTCTAAGCCCTGCAGAATTATTGAAAAGTTGACTTTAGGTTTTTCCAAATGACAGATAGTTGAAATTGAATATTGATGGTTCTTGTCAAGGGAAAAAACCATGCTATCGGTTTTGAAGGAGTATTTAGAGATCATCAGGGCTTTTGGATTGAAGGTTTTTTTTAGTTAATATAGGAGTAGGAGAAGTCCTTGAAGCAAAATTGTGGGATCTCTTTCTGGGTATGAAAATGGCTTTGGATAAGGGTGCTAGGAGGATACTTGTGGAATCTGACTATGTTGTTTTAGTGTCAATCTTCAAATTTCTTGTGCATGATTTGCATCCCCTAGCTTCTTTGTTATATGGCTATCATCACTTGATTTTTCATTTTGAACAATTTGATTTAGGTCATATTATAGGGAAAGGAATATGGTGTTGATGGTTTAGTAAAACTGAGTTTTTCTTTGAATCTAGGTTGTATTATGTTGGATAACTGTCCTCTTTCAATTGTTGGTTTACTTCCAGATGATATTTTTGGAGTTGCTAGTACTCAAGTTGTTTGTGTAAGCCCCTTGGGCTAATGTTCTTCTTTGTTTAGTAGTTCCTGCTTGGGCTTTGGGCCCCTTTGTAACCAAAAAAAAAAAAAAAGACACTTACCAAAAAAATCCTTAATTAATCAAGAACCATCACTGTAATTGTTACATATACTATACTATATGAATATATTTTTTAATTATAATTAGTGTAGAATTCCTAACTAAATAGAGAATTATGTCACCCTACATAATTATAATTACAAAATAATTCCAATAATATATACAATAATTACAGAAATGATTACTGATTAATTAAGTCTATTCTAACATCTCTATAAATTGTGACTCTAGTGAAAAGGTAAATACTAGGTTAACTGTTGTAATTTTACAGATAAGATAATATTGAAGTAGGAGGCGAGACCAGCAACGCAGTCATGAATTTGGGCTGGATAGGTGGATCAAAGTCTAGGGTTTTCTTCCAAGGAATTTCTCCATCTCATTATGATTCGTTCTTTGTCTAATATAACTTATCTAAACTAATGACTATTAGCTAATTAATCAAAATGATTCGTTATTAGCACTCTAAGAAAGTTATCTTATATTCACATTACTATTCATGGTGCAATTTCTTCTTTATGTTTTCATGACATACGAGTATGTGTAGAATAATATTTTTGAAGTGGATTATAGTAAATAGGATAAATCAAGCATAATAAAAAAGCTAGTGACGAGCAGTGTTGGGGTGTGCCAAAGGTGCAACGAATTTCTGAGCCCTAAAAAATTTTATCCTCTTATATGATCCAATGAAAAAGCAAGGTCAAAAATATTATTATTATTATTTTATTTTAAACAATTTTTAGAATGAAAGTTGAACTACACCTGGGTTCTCCCAAAAAAAAAAAAAAAAAACTTTCATTCTTTGAAACAATTTAAAAAGAACTAAAAAAAAATAAAAATAAAAATTGCAAAAGAAATGTTTTATAATTCTATGAATTTTTAAAGGACAAAAAAAAAATTGTTTCTAAATGTCTCAAAAAACCAAAAAAGGGGACCATTAAAAGCATTCTGTTTACAAAAGAAATAAAAAAAGAACTCTTAAAAATATAATAAACCTAAGTATATAATTTGGATTGAGAGATATAGAAGTATATGAATTGAATGAAATTAATAACGATTCAATAATCTGTAATCGGATGATTGGCTGGAAATCTAAAAAGAAATGTGGCTGGAGATTAATTGTTTCTAAAATTACAAGGATTGTTTGGCCTAAAGTCTAAAAGGAAAGGTGGTTGGAAACTCCTTTTTCAAAATAAAGCAATTGTTCTTGCATTGATTGATTCAGCAATGATATCGCATTCAACTGATCACCACGTCTGTATCGTAAATAGGCAATTACGAATAATACAGCCAAAGTAATAGGACATAGACCTAAGACATTACATATGAGCACAATTTTGTTAATAAAATTTTTTTTGACTGAAAAGAAAAATCATAATCGTAATTTTATCTATATATATTACAGTTGATAAATACATAATATATTAATTTTTTCTGTATCAATAAAAAACAATTGTGTATTACTTTCGTCCACTTTTCTCTAGCAATAAAAAAACTTGTGTATTACTTTCTCCGCCAAGCACTGAGTGTATTTTGTATCTCTCTTTCAATCATGCTTCTTTTTCATGGATGGCCCCTAAAGCATAATTTCATGACAATAGAAAATTCAATTAATAAGAGTGAGATGCTGATTTAGATTAAGTTTGAACATTGATCGTTAAATAATGTATAAATATAATATAGTCCAAACAATTATTTTCTTTAAAAATTAGGAGTGCCCTTTTATTAAATTCAAAGCCCTCAAAATGTCAAATACGGCCCTTCCTGTGGTATTGCTAGATGTAACAAACCTCTCCCTCTTGTGTAAAGATGGACATCTAATAGGAGCATATTTATATGATTTTGTTATCTTATTTCTTTGCATTTACTATTTAATTTCCATTTATTTTGGTAATTTAAGTTATTTTCGTATTATTGTAGGTCCAGTTGGTAAAGATGACAATACATAGCCAAATGGAGGAATTTGGAGTAGTTTTGGACTTGGATTGGATAACATATGGGCTGGATGTTTTTGGTGTTTAAATGGTGCTAGATATGTGCTAAAATCTGGAAAAATTAAAGTTGAGGGTTGGAAGGCAAGGAATTACACAAGAAAGAGGAATCCTAGTTGGAGAGAAACATTATCTTATCTTATCTTATCTTATCTTATCCAACATCATCTTATCTTATCTCTAGCTGCAATGAGGAATCCTAATCACATTCCAACACTTTCTATCTAATTCTTAGAGTCCTAAAATAATTCAAAATGCCTAATTCCTTTCCTCCTTGGATTCAATCGTTTCCCCTATATATATGAAATTCCTGCAACGATTTAGGATGTGCCACGCGTACCATTCATCCATTGAAGTTGCTGGAATTTTCAGAGTTCTTTCTATCTTTGTTTTAAGTTTCAATGTTTATTTTAGATTGCTTTTCAGTTATGATGAACATGTGTAACTAAGTTTCTTTTTTTCTAGAAGTGAATTCGAAGTCATAATCATATGTTTTATATAAATTGATTACATCCAGTTATTGTTTCATAAAACATGAATGCGATTTACTTATCTGCTTTATAGAGAACTTATTTATGTTTATTAAGGATGCATACTTAGTTTGCATGCAGGGATTTAATGCTAGAATATAAGGGAATTTTTGTTTGAATCTTCGCGGAAGAAGAAGAAGCGGTTCACCAGCCACTACATCTGTGGATCCCACCAAATCATTAAACCTGGCGGCTGCTCGCTCTTTGATCAGTGATTCTCTTAACTTCCGAATTGAAATTCGTATAAAAGTCACTAGTCATGATTGAGTTAAGTAACTTCTTGGCAGGAGTATCATGCTTATCATAGTTACGAATGTTTTGTCAATGCTTATGACTTTCACAGAATTTAATGACCTTTGAGATGTATCTCTATCATGCTTTTCATAGTTAGGGAACTAGAGAAGAATAATTTGGTTGCGTTGCTGAGTCCAATTCAATGAACTTAGGAAAATCTGAGAGTTAATTAGTGTTGTTCACAATTAATTTGGGGCATTGTCATTCATGGTTTATAGAAAGAATAACTGGAAATCGATTTGTATGCATATGATTCATGTGTGGAGAAGAATCATTTAGCTATCCTTTCATCCATATTTCATTCACAACTTAATTTACTTGCTGCCTTTTACTTTTGTTTAAATTAAATTTGTCCAAAATCCCCAAGTCACTGTTTTGTTGTTAGTTTAACTTAGTTTTCAGTTTTATAAGTTTAATTTGTGTTGATTAGCATCCCTTCGAATCTTCGGAATAAAACGATCCCTACTTACTCGTACTATGATTGCATAATTTATAAGGTTTAATTTGTGTGTTAGTTTCTACCACATCAACATCCTCTAATTTATGGGTTGGGAGGTCCCACAGAAATTGATTGTAGTCATTGGTGTCTATGTGGAATCCCAAACACTTGGAATGAGATTCTCTACAATTTCATTCTTTGAAACATTATTTCTATACCAAAATCCAAACTCGGGTGCACTGTTCACAGACAATGTAGTGGCGAAAATACCCTTCATTTGTTCACTACTGAAAACCATCAATTGCACAGGTTCTTAGAAAGAAATAATGATATTCAAATTTTTAAAACATCTAGTTTAAGTGGATCAAATTAAGAGGTTTTGTCTTAATTTTTCGAAGTTAGAACAATTGGTGGATTCCCCTCATTTATAACCTTGTGTGTTTCGAGATTAAAAACCCCATAACATAGTTTATATTAGAAATTTCCGCTCGTAATTAACAAAAAAAAATTGCGATGTCAAAAATCATTTTGAGCTTGTAAATATCTTGGACTCGGGTCCTTTATGAAGATCAAGCTCAAGCCGTTTTTGGTGAATAAATTTTGTTTTGGCTACAAGCGAAGCTAAGGGGAAGGGAGGATTCTAAAAGATCAATAGCTACGTATACAAGCCTCCACTTTAATTGACATCAACAAAGAACAATGAAATTGGAGGCAATTAACAAGAACTTGATTTGCTTTACCACTTGAATAATCGCCAAGGAGGTACAATCAGAAATTGTTTAGTTGTTCAGATATATGGAACAAATCGATGATGTGAGTATCAAGGAATATATTCATGATGAACCATCTATTTATTAACTATAACTAGATGACTAAACGATATACAATTTTATTCAAATGAAGATACGTTATTTGCAAAAGGTAAAATATGTGCAAATGTGATTTTCTTCTATGACCTAAATGCCACTGTCAAGGAAATCTAACAATAACTTTAAAAGAGTAACAGTCTTGGATTTTTCTGGAAATCTAATAGAGCCTCAAAGCTTATTTATTGAATAATATCAAAACAAGGTTAACTGATGATTAAAGTTGCTTTGATTTTAGGGTACTTTAACAAAAAAAACTCTTGATATTGTTCACTTTAACGAAAAACTACATTTTTACACTAAAAAGTCAATCCTGGTACTATTCATTTTACCCTTTATTTGGTACTTATCGTTAAAACTCAAAGTTTTCAAGTCATTTTTATTAGTTTTTCTCTAATTTTATACCTACCTCAAACCCTAGCCCCCACCCAATCCTTAGAATCTATAAAGTAAAACAAGGTGATATCTTAAAGACCACATCTGTTAAGGAGATTCTGAACCAAAAAAATAAGATTCCAAAGCTGCCTATTGATTTGCCTATCGATTTTGTGCCTTTCATAATGCACCCACCATGATCATGTGGTGATTCTCCTACAACAATGCCCTAGGCGTCCCCATGCCTGTCCCCAAATGCTACGCCCATACCCTCTCGTGAATTTGTAATTATGATAGCAAAATATTGTTTTGATTGCCTTTTAAGATTTCACGAACTCGTTTGTCATTTTCTTCTTGGATAAGCAACCATTATTGTGCTTTTTTTGGTTATCGGATTAGGATGGTTTAAACCATTAACATAAAAATAAAAAAGAAGGGAGACATAGACCTTACCCTCTCGTGAATTTGTAATTATGATAGCAAAATATTGGTTTGATTGCCTTTTAAGATTTCACGCACTCGTTTGTCATTTTCTTCTTGGATAAGCAACCACTATTGTGCTTTTTTTGTCTATCAGATTCGGATGGTCTAAACCATTAAAAATAAAATAAAAAAGAAGGGAGACATAAACCTTACCCTCCTAGAAACAAAAACAATAAAGATACAAGGAAAAGAGGGGAAGAGACATGAAACCTAACCTTTCTAAAACCAAACATAAAGGTCTAAACCTGCAAAACAAATTGAGCTAAATCACAAGGTTAAGAAAAAAAAAATGAGACAAATTTGTATATCGAAATGCACATTAATTTGAGAATAGGAAGCCAAGAAAATCAGTGTAGTTTGAAAATAAAGTAGCACAAACCACAAACAGAGGGGAATCATGCCATACCAGGGTTGGAGAAGACAAGCCCATGTTAGCAAAATTGTTTACAACAACATTTTCTTTGCAATATATGTGAGGGGACGTAGAAAGTCATCTTTTGAATGCAGTCCAAAGAAATAGACTATTGCGTACAAAGAGGCCAATGAGGATCAAAATAAGTCGATTGGAGAGAATAAATAATACTAAAAGAGTCACCTTCCAACCAAAGATAAGGCCATCTCCAACCGAGAGCTGGCCATATGGCTCGTTTTAGCCTTCTGACCCTCCAAGATATTAATATTTTAATGAACAGTACATGGCCATATTTGCCTCCATCTCCAACCGAGGGCCATAGGACTTGTTTTAGCCTTGTCACAAAAAATTGTCTCCAACCGAGAGCCAAAGGACCATAGGGCCAAACATAGTTTATTATTTAAATTTAAAAACTACAACAACTTAAATTTAAAAACAACATTAACTTAAATTTAAAAACTACAACAACTTAAATTTAATATCTATAATCAACATCATCTTCATCATCTGCCATTGTAGGAATATAGTCAGAGGTAAACAACTGTTGCCGAGTCATAATTTCTTTTTCTTTTTCCTATCAAAATAGGCCTTACTCATTGGAGTGTAATTCTAAGTGTTCCTTTCCATATTCTTAACATCCATCTCTTCTTCTATTTGTTTGACCCGTTCTTCATGCCTACCTTTCCTTTCTTCCACCTTAAGGGCATTTTAATCCGCCATTAGTCGCAATGAGGCTGCCACTTCATGTTGAGTGGCGTAATCATCATTTGTCTTGCCCTTTTCCTTCAACTTCACACCTTGTTTCGTCCTATAGCCCTAGGTATGGAACCTTCACCCAAAGACAGATTTTCTACCCTTGTTTGTTGGCAGGAGATCCATCTTCATCCATATCTACAGCTAAGGATGCAGTTCCGAACACCGACGTAGGAGGTCTGTGTTGAGGTAGATCTTCAAATAACAACCACACTTTACAAATTTCCCAACAACCGTGAAACTGAAAGGGTTTTGAGATGCCCTCCATATACAATTCCTCCGCTTGGCGTACCTAGAAAATATAATTACAAAAATTAAAGGAAATTAATTTATGAAATTAAATGTAATATAATTAAGCATTTAAAATAAACTGTGAAAACACTAACTTCGTCGTAGTAATTGGCGCCGCTTTCATGTCTAATTACGGATGCTAATGGTGCTTGATGCCATTTATTCAAACTTGGATGAAGATGTTTCTTCCATCTTGAAAAACAACTCTCGTGGTTTCGGGTATCCGGTGGAATGGTGCCTTTGTAAAACTCTCAGTATTTTTTTTACACACGAGTCCAAACACCTTCACTTGTTTGAGAAATCCCCCTCACACTATCTTCCGAGACCTATCTATAAGCCTTGCAAAGAGCTTCATCTTCTTTTTGGGTCCAAACCCTACC
Organism: Pyrus communis; assembly: GCF_041283825.1. Lineage (NCBI taxonomy): Eukaryota > Viridiplantae > Streptophyta > Magnoliopsida > Rosales > Rosaceae > Pyrus > Pyrus communis. Next base: position 29,835,667 of record NC_142575.1, read on the forward strand.
TTTCATTGCAGATGAGGCCATTTGAAAATGATTGAAAAAACTGAAGGAAATATTATTGGAAGAGGTAAGAAAATATAATGTGAAGAAATGAAATAGAATAAAGTGAGATAGTATGGAATGGTGAAAATTATGTGAGAAATGGTGTAGGAATGGCTTAGGTATTTATAGGGAAAAAATGGTTTAAATTCATTATAAAAAAAAATTCCCTACTATTCGTGTTGGTTATAACCGACACTATTGCTCTTATTCTTGTCGATTATAACCGACAGGAAATCTGACAGATTTAACAAAAATTTGGCCCTTTCAAATTCCGTGAGGTCTATGGGCACTCTGGCCTAGCCCTCGGTTGGAGACGATTTTTGGGCTATATTTGGCCCTCTGGCCCTGGGAACCTTTCGGTTGGAGATAGCCTAATACCAACCCGTTGATATGCAAAATCTACACCAATAATAATTGTTGATAAGAAAACTAGATCTCTTTTATTAGTTAGAAGAAAACTACCATTATACTAATATTGTTCATTCATATTTCATGATAAGGTTAGTAATAGGTGTATGATTGATTTAGAGTCCGTGTAGTAGTGAGAAGGGGTGTAGAGTAACAAGACTATAGATTCAGAATTTGAAAACTTCGAATGTAACCTTTATAGAGTTACCATAACATTGTTTTATACTGCCTGAGTAGCCATCTAAAAGTATAACGAATGCTATCCATATTGCATGTCATCGAAATTTAGTTTATTAGGACACCTAAATTAAGCATTCATATGACATTTCATCGAAATTTAGGTTTAGGATACTAAATTAACCATATAGTTATAACTTATATGACGCAACGATAGTTTGATGAGCCAATTAATTAATTAAGTGGCCCGTATGATTAATAAACTATTTGATGTCGTAAAGGGAAAAATTAGAAACTGTACGTGACATTTGCGTGCTGCTCTCTGGTTGTTATTTTGTTGTGTTTTCCTCTGTTTATTAATTTTCCGGGGTTTTGGTTTTATCTGTTCTTTGTGGGGTTTTTTACCATCCTTTGTCTTATTTTTATTTTTTTATGATATTTTGAAATCTAAGACTGGCTTTCCCAAGGAAAATGAAATAATTTATTCCTCTTTTCTTAAATTAAAATATTAGGAACTTGACCTAATTTGAAACCACAATGAGCTGATTCCTTGGATTTGGATCCTCTCTTGAGCTCAGAGGGTCCGAATCCTGTTGATCAAGGAACACGAACCATTGGATCAAAATCTAACGGTTATAATTATTATAATTTTTAGAGGATCTGCCTATTTGTAGCCGTTAGATTTTGATTCAACGGTCTATGTTCCTTGATTAGCAGGATTCGGACCCTCTGCTCAGAAGATGATCCAAATCCTGATTCCTTAGTACATTTTGGCCCACTAACCACTAGACATCCAACACGTTAATTTATGTTGTGGTTAAAATTAGTATTAGGGAATTTGAACATATCTCTATACAGTAGCAAATTTTTCTACCAGAAAACAAAAGCATTGCAGCAGAATATTTACATAACAGATCTATCGTATGGTATCATGGCCAAGTTCATTGTGGTTCATATATTTTGCAAGCTGTCAGGCAGAACCGATTTGTGAGGATCTGAAGAAATGCATCAAATCGAAAAGTTAAGAAACCGTTCTAGAGCTACTCTCGAGATTTTCTATGGTGCTCTGAAGTATAAAATACTCTAAATTTTTTAAGGGGCTTTTAGATCCAGGTCCAAAAATGTAGAGTGTTTTTAGGAATGAGTTCAGTTATCTAATTATATGTTTTTATTTCTTTTATACTCATTTTATATTTTCTAAAAATATTAAAAATCAATTAAAATCTTCTAATATTATGCATTTTCCAACTCCAAAAGAATATATTTAATATCTTATAACAAAAATACTAATATACTAACATAAATTTATCTACAAAACATTCTACCCTAACTCAGGTAACAAATATATGAATGTATATAATACCTATACGTGAGATATGAAACCTAATTAAAATGTAGAAAAACATAACATACCTACAAGTAAGACACATTAATCTGTGACAGGTTGATTATAAAAAAAAGAATATGTCATATAGGTAGATAAATATAATTAACCTGTGATATAGGTTGATTATAAAAATTAAAAATAAAATCTATAAATGGGGTTTAAAGTAGGAGGAAGAACGAGAAATAACAAAAAGATAAATAAAAAGAAATAAGCAAAGAGATAATTGGGAAGAAATTTGATTTTTATAATAAATCTTATCATTGAACAGATAACTATTGATAATTAAATAATTAAATATAAGAAATTGGACTTGTTTTAATAAACTGGACTATTCCTACTATTGGCTAAAAAAATTGGACTTATATCAAGTTTCTCCATTTTTTAAACGTTAGATATCTATTAAAAAATACAAACATCAAGATCTAACGATTAAAGAACTCGTAATATCTCATATTCTGAAGCACCATAAAATTTTTGTTCTCTCTATTGCCAATTAATTTTGAAATAAAACCGCAAAGACTTGACATTTGTTAATTTGTCGGCCAATTTTAACCTCGTCCATGAAATCATGCCACATTTCGGATCATGTTAGGATGGAAGTGGACCTCGGTGGCTGTCTTCCATCCTAGCTAGCTGATAATTTTCTTATTGTTTCTTAGGTAATGAAACGATTAGCTCCTTCCTTTACTTAGTCCTTGTTTTGCAGTGCGCTACATGCGCCTAGAGAGACCAACCTTGTTGCTCACAGATTAGCTAGAGAGGCTTTAGGCGTTGATGAAGATATATATCTGAGAATCTTTTTAGGTATATATCAATATGATAAGATCGCATTTTTCTTTGTGGAAAACCAGAAAAAAAGACAGTTTGCATGATCGCGTTATAATATGGCCACAATAAGTATATAAGGTAAATGTCTTCATCAATTGCATGCTTTCTCGGATACGACAAAAGGAATCTAAAAAAGCTCAAAGACCAAGTTGCACCAACTCTGTCTTCCTTTGCTTTCTAGCTCCAAAATTAAAATTTGCTTTTTCACTTGATCAGACGAGATTTTAGTTTCGACTCATTTATAGATGCTATGATATTATATATATGCATATCGATTTTATATTTAGTTGTGACTAGTTCTGTTCTATTATAATTACGTTACATTATTGTAAACGTATTATCATATTATCATGATATATTTGTAAACAATCTATCATTCGTACAAAGTACAAACAAGGGGTCGAAAATATTAGTCCCAAAAGACCCAAAAGAATTGAGTGAGTGACTGTATTCTCCAACAATTAATTAGTTGTTAATGGATGGTTTTGGTGGTTTTATTAGAGTTGACCTGCCATTAGTGCAAAAGGATCTAGTAATTTCCAAACAAACTAAAAGTAGTGACCTCCCAAATTTCACAATATTATAAGATCAACAGTATAGTAATTAATCAATTAAGATCACACTATAAAAGTTGATTTACGCTCAGCTTTTTATAATGAATAATTGGAATCTGATTTTCCGAAAGTTTCTGAAGTTGAGGCCAAAGGCTCATCAAAGTGCATTTGGCACATGCTTTTTGTATAAGTGTCCTAAAAAAACTGCTTTTTGTAACAGTGTCTTAAAAAACCTGCTTTTTGTAAAAGCATGTAGGAAAAGGCAAATTTGCTTAATAATATATTGCAGCCAGGAAAGATAAAATAGAAAGCAAAGTAGGTCCAATGAGAAATGTGTAAGCTCACATGAAAGCCAAGTTAACGAACGTTGAGATATGAAGGCATAAACCCAAAGATTACGCTGCTGTCATCACCATGTACATATATTGCTGAAGAATCAAGTACAGCAGACAATATTCGACAGAATAAAGCTGTTTACTTATGTTGTTCAAGAGAATTGAGGGAGAGAACAGACTTATCATTTCTTAATTTTACTTTTACTTCTCACCACGAGGTCATGTGTTCAAAATTTTGTTTGTCGATCCACCTCATAGACCTTAATGTAGTCCAACCGACTAAGGCGTTTTGTTGATACAATAATTGTATAAGAGCAACTCCAGCGTGTGAGCCCTCCCTTCAGGTTATTTATTATTCAATTCACCTGATGAACAGTGACGGCTCTTAATGAATAGTAATCGCCTTTTGCATCTTCACCGTTACACTTCAATAGCCCTGACAATTGACAATAAAATATTAGTATTTTTTTTATTTATAAAATAATACAAAATAATTTTAATTGTAATTTCGGTAAGATTTTTAATCATTCTCGTTGCGCCACGTGTCATTATCTGAAGTATTATTAAATAATACAAAATAATTTTAATTATAATTTCGGATAAGATTTTTAATCGTTCTCGTTGTACCATGTGTCATTATCCAAAGTATTATTAAATAATACAGAATAATTTTATTTCTAATTTCGAATAAGATTTTTAATCGTTCTCGTTGTGCCACTTATGATAAAATCCGAAAAGACAATTATTGGGGATGGAATTCCGATAACATTTTTAATCTTACTCGTTGTGCCATGTGTCATTATCCGAAAATACAATTATTGGTGATGGATTTCTGATAAGATTATTGACCAATCACGTTGCGCCACGTGTCATAATCTGTTTACAATCTTTGAGGATAGATTCCATCAGATTTTTAACGAATGACGGCATGTCACGTGGCATTATGTGCAACCTAATCCTTTCTGAATCCTCCATATAATCCACCATCCATCCTCACAAATCTCACACCAATTTTCTCAAGATCTCTATCATTATTCATAGTTTTTGCTTCTTTCTTACAATGTCTTCTTCTTCCTCAAGGATGATGTGGGAACTCGATCAGGTAGAGGAAGAATTGTTTAACCAATCAGAAGGAATGTTCAATCTCCAGGTGGCAAAAAATGAGAAAGAAAAGGATGAGGAGCGTAGAAGGAGAGATGATGAAGCAAGAATGGGCAGAGCCTCACATTCCCGTCGAGTCATCCAAATAAATAATTATAATGTAAGTAGGTAACAAATAAATAATACAAACAAATAATTATAATGTAAATTCGGGTATAGTACAAACAAAAAAAATAATATATTGTTAATTGATCTGAGTAATTTTCCCCACTTCGAATATTAGTACTACCTTGTGCCAAGGCGTCTCTCCACGTACTAAATGATTGGCTAAGTAATTTCCAACAACTGGACATCGATTCTTTGGTTCTTTTCTCACCAATTTTCTCAAGATAATTGGTATGAATAAGACTCCACATTTCTCGCAATTGCATCTCATTACCCGTAAGCGAACAATGAGTAACTTCAACCCAGCTAGTACACAACGCAATATCTTCAAGAAGCGACCATTCGTACATGCAACAGTAGTCATTTTGTTGAAAAAAAAATGGATTGAAACTTTGAGAGAAAGAAAGGAATGTGATTGAAAGTAGTTGAGAAAATATGAAATTGTGGTGTAAGGTAGATGATAATGAGAAAGTATTTATAGAAAAGTAAAAACAATTTTTTAAAAAATAATTTCAGATTTTTTTTCAATTTTTTTACAATTTTTTTTTATTTTTATTCAACTAATTAATCTCTGCCATTGGATATAAAAAAAATTTGAATTCCAACACTCCAGATTGTGCCATGTGTCACAACGGTAACTTTTCTTAATTTTAAAACTATTTTTTTATTTATAAAGCAAATTAATATCAACCGTCGATCTCAGATCGAACGGTTGATATTAAATAAGATTTTTTTTTTTTACCGTTGAGATCGAATAGACCGTGGGAAGCCACGTGGCTTCCAATGGTAACATTTCAGTCTGAAAAGTAGGCTGACTTTTCTGAAAATATGTCTGGCGACGCGCCCTCACGCGCGAGTGGGGTGCATACGCCTGACAGAAAAAAAAAAATTAAAAAAGGGCCTGACACCAAGCTGACGTCAGCCCTGGCGTCACATCCACTCAGGCTCTCGGGCTGGCAATTCTTCACAGGCCTTGAGCTCGGGCCTCCAACTCCACTCGGGCTCCTTCACGATGGAGCGAATCCATAGGGCCTCAGGCTTTCTCTGGCCTGTCCCCCGAGCAATCCACCACGGTAGAGTTGCTCTAAAAGTGGCAAACTATGATTGTATATTGATAGCATGTCACGTACATGTCAAACATATATTAACTACACTTAGTGCTCCGTGAAGCCAACTTTGTAGCTGATTTGTTGGCTAATTTTGGAAGAACTCTTTCCTTTGATTATGTCTACTTTACTATTGTTCTGCATTGTACATATAGGCCTTGTTTGGCACGCCGTATAAGATCCTCGGATAATGCTAATAATATGGAGCGGAGGTTTGGTGAGCTTCGTATTAAATAAGCACCGGATTATTGAATCTGGCCCTACTTTTTTTATCCCCTTCACACCCGCTTGTTTATCCTGTCCCAAACCTCTGTATTATTTAGTCAAGTGCATCTCTCTCGCTCACACTGGCTCACTCCGTCCCTCTCTCATGCACTCTCCTTCAACTCTCTCACATCGCCTGCTATCTCTCGTCTACTTTCAGGTTCGTCTTCGTCTCCATCTTTTTGTTTCTCTCTCTCTCTTCCTCCCTCCTTCTTTGCACACACACCTCCCACCTCTCTGTTTGCCTTTGATTTCTGACAACAAATTCTTTCGAGGAAGATGATGATTCAAATTCTTCCGATTTGGGCTCCGACAACGAGAAGGACGATGAGGAAGGGAGCTAGGCTCCTACGAGGAGGGGTATATCAATTCGGATCTGGGCTCCGATGAGGAAGGGAGCTGGGCTCCGACGAGGAGGGGGACATGAATTCGAATATAGGCTCCGAGTTCTCGACCCTGGCCACTACTCTTCTGCAATCTGTCGCCGAGGGTGGGATTGATGCGCGGGGAAGATGGTGAAGAAGGAAGATGCGACTGAGAAGGGTCCTGGTTTTTTTTTTTCCTTTTTATTATTTTATATTTTAATTTTAACAACAATTATTGTGAATTAAAAAAAAAATTATTATAGTCCGACGTATTATCCAATGCATAAATTAATTCGATACAATACCGAACGCTCGACTAATTTAGTCAGTACTATCCGACGATTATTTATCCTATCCGACTGAAATAGTCAGTACAGTCTGAGCTGCCAAACGAGACCGTAATGTTATGCTACAAGATGATTATGTGTACTAGTTGCCCTAAAAGCTTTAATCTTCAACGATATTAACCTTAAAAAAAAAAACCATGTCAAATATACAATGACTACAACCTAAGAAAGAAAATTCGAGTATTGGCTCCTGAACTTTAATTTAATTAAAGTTCTAGTCACTGAACTAAAAATTTGTAAGTATTGGTTCTTGAACTCATTAAAATTGGATAACACCGTTATAACTTCCATCCAAAATAAAAGATTTTAAGGAGATAATACGAGATAAAAAGTTACCGTAAAGAACTATTGTTCCATAGTTTGACAAGTGCAGAGACAACACTCACAAATTTTGAGTTCAAATACCAAAATCTACAATTAGACCTAAATGAAAATTTTTTGACACATGCTTTTGAAGTTCTACTATTATAGCTGTTTTTATTTATTTATTTATTATTATTATTATTTTTATGTGAATAAACCCCCCTAGCAAACGTCTAAATCGAGGTGAGCATCACTTCGTGCCGCGCGGATTGGGCCTTTACCCGTGGCCGATCCGAGGTGCTCGGGTTCTAGTTTCTTCGAACCGTTGGCGGCCAACAGACAAGAAAGACCGAGAGTGAATATGTGGGTGGGTTGGGCGTGTTTAGCGGTTGTACGATCTATCATGGTGGTTTCATGGTTTGTGGGTAGCTACCTCGGACATGGACGACGACAACACAAGGAGGAATATAGAATTCTAATACGAGATTGCATGCGATTTTAGGACAAAGAAGCCAAGTTCTATTTTCCATCTAAAATACTTGGACATTTAACACTAAAATCCAGAGAGTTTGAATCTTGAACCACCACCACCCGTAGTTATAAAATTTTAAATCAAAATTAACATTTTTTTATTCAACTTGCACCCTTAAATCCAATCTAGTACGAAATCAAGTTTATATTGCCAAAATTCACAATTTCCCGGGTATGCTAGAAATAAGTTTTTTTTTTTTTGCCTTATCAATTCGAAGATTATGTCAATGAGATGCATTCTGTATTGCAAAATCATTGAAAAAGTTTACTTTTTCTTGCTATAGATTTTGGTCATGCATTGTCATAATCCAATTCCACAAAATAAAACAACATCGCTTCTTTTCTTCTTGAGAGATTATATTCACATACCCCAAATTACTTCTCTCACAAGTTTTTTATTTTTTAATATTTTCTACACTACTAACACTTGATAGAAAAATATTATATGGAAAAAGTAATTTGGGTTGTGTGAATATAATCTTTTTTTTATTTTTTTTATTTCTTCTCTTTATCCAGAAAGAAAAAAAGGATTCAAAAATAAACAAAAGGGGAACAAATTCCCTCCAAATGATTGGTAGCCCCTCCTCTCTCTCTCTCTCTCTCTCTCTCCCCCTCTCTCTCTCCCGCCATAAAAGTCTTTCTGACGACGATACCACTGTCTCCCAATTACTCTCTCTCCTCTCTGTCGCTCGCATTTCTTCCCAGATATTTCCTCCTACTACATTGCCCCTCTCTCACTTCTCCACAACACATTCCATCTATCTCTCTCTCTCTCTCTCGCAATCGGACGACGGAGGAGCTCTCAGTGCTCGTTGGAAGCTCGAGTCGATTTTCGAACGAATCGGTTAGCTCTTTCTTTCTGAATGCAAACTGTCTTTCGTTTTGCTTGATTGAGTGTTGGCAACTGCATTGAATCTCGGACTGTTCATCGAATCGGATTGCTGTCGTAGTTGTACTGATTCTTGCGAGTTAAGTCAGGATTAAGCGTTTCAAGAAATCATAATATATATTTATTTCAGTTTATTGCGAATCTTTTTAGGCAATGTAATAATTTTAGGAGCAATTTCGTTTTGTTTGTCAGTAAACGTGGGTTAGTTTTACTTACTATCCTCAAGTTTAGCAAAACTCGCTTTTACTACACTTTTTTTTTTTTTTGATAAATTACACTTTCATACCTTAGGTTTGGGGTCTATTTCAATTTCTTTCAACATCACTATTTTATTTTAAAATAATACTTCTGTTATATTTTCCATCTATTGATCTGTTAAATGCTAATATGACTACTACATATATGTCACATGGCAAATCAAATTTAAAAAAAAAAATCTAAATTTTCTCAAAAAAAGAAAAAAAAAATTGAAATCAGTGCCCCCCCCCCCCGGAGACCCTAACCCAGAACCCAAAAACCTGCAAGAAGAAGAAGAAGAAGAAGAAGAAGAAGAAAAAAAAAAAGTCCCAGTTCATCCCACTCGAGCCACCCCTTTCTCCCATCCCCCATCACCCACAAAAATTCCACCCGAGATTAGGTGGATCTACCACAAAACCAGTCCAAAAATCATCTCAAACTTAGAGTATTTTCAAAACCCACCCATACTAAAAATCACGAGATCCTGACCTGAGAGGGGCGGGGAAGGGGGGAAGGTCGCGCGGTGCCTGGGGGGGAAGGGAGGTGGGTCGCGGGAGAGGGGGACGAACTGGGTTGGGGGTTTTTTTTTTTCCTTCTTCTTCTTCTTCCTGCTGATGCTGCTGCAGGTTTTTTTTTTTTTTTTTTTTTTTCATTCTTCTTCTTCTTGCTGCTGCAGCAGGTTTTTTGGGTTTTGGGTTAGGGATAGGGATGTGGGTCGCTGGTGGGGGGATACTGGGTTCCATTTTTTTTTTTTTTTTTTTTTTTTTTGAGAAAATTCAGGTTTTTAAAGAAAAATTATAAAATTATTTTATTTGCCACATTGCAAACATTTGGCAGCCACGTGGCATATATGTGGCAGCCACGTCAGCATTTAACAGATCGATAAATGGAAAATGTAACAAAGGTATTATTTTGAAATAAAATAATACTTAAGGTATGAAAGTGAAATGTTTTGAAAATGTTGTAAGGAATTGAAATAGATCCCAAACCTAAGGTATGAAAGTGTAATTTACCCTCTATTTTTTTTTTCATATCTAAACTTTTATTTATCTAATACTTTTAAATTTCGTTAGACTTTCTTCAAGTGATTGATTAGGTTTTTACTAACTTCATTAGCTTTAGCCTTTAGCTATTCTAATCACTCATTAGTTTTATGTTTTTGGATTGCTTGGTCAGGTTACAAAACTATTGAACTTGATTTGTCCACTGGAATACACGTAGGATGAAATTGTAATTCACAAAAAGATTAGGGTATAGGAAGCTTCAGGTTTCCAGCTAGTGGTAGTTTTCACAAGGTCAAGTTTCTTATGTTACAAGAATTCTAACCTTCAGATTAATCTGAAATGTTTCCTGTTCAAATTTCGATGAGTTATTTCCCCATTTCTTTTTGCTGTTTGAAATGCAGTATCATTTTTGTTATTTGTCACACTGTAATCAATTTAAGGTAGGGATGAAGATTTCGAATTTAAGTACATAAGAGACAGACTTCTCTAAGCAACTTGACAATAAAAAGTTTTGTTTGTTTTCAACCCCACGGCACATTAGAATTTCAATTTTTTAACAGCCCTTGATGTGATTCTACTAAAATTGCCCCATGATGTGTGCCCTTTTTACTGTCCAAACCCAAGAGAACTTGCTTGCTTAGACTGGATGAAATTGGATGGTTAATTTGGTCCAAAATTCAGGATATCGCATCAAACCGGGGGCCACACAACTCTGTGTGCCAAAGCTTTATGTTTGCATGTGTGACAAATTTAAGTTTAGCTCTGCATATTCTCTGACTAGGTGAGTGTTTCAAGAGCTTTGCACCATAGAAAGTAAAAGAATCCCTCCCCTTATCTGATCTGAGCACATCAAAGCAAAGCAAAGCAATATTACCAATTCCACTTGGAGAATGCATGACTTATATCAAACGGTACACACCGTCACAATGGCGTCCACATGTACTTATTTTATGTGTAAGTTTTTGTTTGCATGTTCTCATTTTGTTATCACAGGACGTCAACTGTGTGTCATATAAGTTGTTTTCCACTTGGCTTGCTGTAGCAGAGAAGAAAACAACACACTGAGCGCTGCATGCACAATTCATTGGCCGCTTCCTTCCATTTAGTCACATGTTTGTGGTTGTTTGTCACCCCCTTTTCCTTTTTCTTTTGCTTTTCCATAAGAAAAAAGCCAGAGAGGAGAGGACCAGAAAATCTTTATCATCAGTCAAAAGATACTCTGAGAAGAAGATACTTAAAAAGTTCTGTGCCGTAATTTGTTCCATGACAAAAGGTTTTTTTTCTCCTTTTCCAACAAGTCAATGAAGGTTAGCGTTTTCTTTTTCCTCTGTGTTTTTGTGTTCATGTTTAATTACCTTATTTTATATGCCACTTTGATTGCTGGATAAATCAGAAATTTGTTTCTCTTGCAACCATTGTTGGAATGTTCAAGTTTTTCTGGTTGTTTAAGGTCCAATAGTCCCTTCCGAACGATAGAGAGGTCCTTACTTTTACCTAGATTAATTGCAGATTGTAAACGATCGATTCTTGATTAGGAAGTGATTATAGAAACTAATTAAGTGTTTCTTCTTATCCGAGTGCCGTCTTGATATAGTTTTTGCCTCTAGACTTGGCCTGATTATGGTGTTTCCGGTCCAGCTTTCGGACATTTGGTCCCTGCTAGTAGGGACTCCAAAGCTAGAGGAAAAGAAGAATTGTCACCTTGTAATTGTTGGTGCTTAATTAGTCCTAATTAAAATGCTTAACAGATCATTATACTTGAATACGAAAGTGTCTGATGCTTCTTCTTGGTTTAGTAAATAAAACTTGTGGTCGTAAGCATTGTCGCTGCGTTATATTTCATCGTGTTTAGTCAATGTTCGACTTGTCTGTGGATGAAATGATGCCCTGCTAAGAATTTCGACCTAAATGTGGAATGAGGATCCTCTTCGGATCCACTTTATGAGGATCCAGGTGATTCTTTAATCGTATCCGTTCATCGTAAATCGTGTAGCTAGTTTTCTTCATGTACTATTTGTGTTCAATCTAAATAAAAAATTTTAAATGATTTCTAACTGCATGATGTACGATGAATGGATACGATTAAAGAATTCACAGAATCTTCACAAAGAGGATCCAAAGAGGATCTTCATTCCTAAATGTGTGCTTAATTAGTGTTTTATTCTTTGGTCCTCAATGATTCTGTCCCTCAACTTTATGCGCAGCCATGTCCTTTTTGGTTTTATAATCTAAGAACCAAATGAATGAATAACGTGTTTGCATGTTCTAGCTTCTTTACTTTACTAATTTATTAGAAGAAAATGATTTTCACACACTGTTTTTTTTACTGTACACTCTTGTTTATTTCTCGTCTTATAAAAAAAAGTTAAAAACAATTTTAAACCGGGTGTATAAAATAGAAAAATGATGTGAAGAAATCATTTGCGAACTCGAAATTGCTTCCTGTGTAGGCAGAATAATTTGAACTTAATGCGTGGAGAGCAAGCTGTGTTACCGACATGTCAAACAACCTAATCAGATGGAGTGTGTTGTGACCACATTGTAGTGATGGAAATTCCATCAATTAGCAGTTGACACTTCAGTCAAAATTCTTGTTTTCGTCAATGTTTGTCTGCTGTTTGTCCTTATCAGAGACAAAAAACTATTGCTTCTTGAAGAAAATAGATAGAAACTAGTCAGATGGTGCTCGCCTTGATCTTTCCTTATAAGAAGAAAATAGATAGAAACGCCCATTTTCACAAGTGTTACGGTAAATATAGCAAATCTCGTAAGATTTTCGATTAAGTATATAGTACTATTTTCCCTATAAATCTTTGAAAATCGAAGTCAATTTATAGATATATAGGATCAAAATTGCTAGAAAATATTGAAGGAATCCTTATATTAGAAATAATTTTGTTTTCCTTTCTTATTAAGTCACGTTTCTTGACTGCGAACGACCACTCCAAACATTCCTTGCCAAAATGTATGTCATTCAGTATTTTAGGATGTGAGTCATGTTACTATAGTAATAATTTAGTGATGTGGTTTGCCCGTATCACCGGCTAGAAATCAGCCACGAGTCCACGCATGATTGACTGTACACATTTTTGAAGCCCAAAAGTGTGTCGTCCACTATTCTATGATGCGGGTCATGTCCCTATAGCAACTTTGTAGTGATGTATTTTGCAGAGATTACAATTAGAAACCAACTATGCGTTTTATGAAGGTCAAATATTTGTTGTCCAAGATTCTAGGACGTGATACATTTAGCTATGTACTTAATTTGCATAAATCATCGGCCAGCAACCCTTCAACATGCGACAGCCCTAACATTTTGTAAAGCCCAAATGTGCGTCTTCCAGTATCCTAGGGTGTTGGTTATGTCGCTACCATATAGCAACAATTTGGTTGATGTGCTTTGTCACTCTTGTCAGTGTTTGTTGTTGTCTTACTAATAAAGTAGGTTAACAATCATCGATGGATTATTAGTTAGTTAACTGAGACGAGACGAGCTAAAAAAACTATTGAATCTAAATAGGTTAGCTGTTACACTGCTATGCATAGGATGCTACCTACCTTCTTTACTCAACATTTGACTTGTAGATTCCATTTACACATTTGGTAAATGTTTTGAAATTAAAAATTCTTAGGTAATATGTAGATAGAATCCCAAAATTCTTGAAGTTTTTTAGGACAAAACAATTAATTAATAAAAAAATAGGAGAATTAAATTTTTATATTTTTAAAACATGAGATTATATCGGGTTTTTATTTGATCCAAAGTACCAAATTTGTTTGAGATTAAATTGGATGGACCTTATATTGTTTATTCTTAAGATGCGTGTTGTGTGCTTTTGCTAATTTAATTTGTTAAGTTTAAAATAAAACGATAGAAAAAACAAGCACGTGTTTTTTTTATTTGTTGAACAAGAACACGTGTTAACGTGAAAACTGGTCTGACAAAAAGAAAATAAAAAAACAACAACAATGCTTATCTTACTGAATGGTGTAGGCTGTATGAATCTTATAACGGCATTATGTTCGGTTTTGCGTTAAGTCTTCCACTTCAAATACTCCATGTCTTTAATTTCTTAAAGTTTTTTTCCTGTCTTTCTAGGTTTTCCTCCACTCCTTTTATCTTAAGGCTCTGTCTCATAATCGCATTTTCTAATCAGAGCGTCTTCGGTTCACATGTCTGAACCACAAAAAAAAAATGACGTAACAAAAACGACATGCAATGAAGTGGGTTCCAGTTGTTTTTGGTTGGTCTTTAGCAACAAACTGTTATCAAACTTTTGTTCCGGATGAGATAAATATCGAGTGAGAAGATATTTCTTTCCAGTATATACGCACATAAATGTTTTTATTTAAAAAAAAAATGTAGAATTATGTAAGCGGCAGAAATTATCTTCATATTTCACTCCCAAAGAAAAAATGAAATAAAAACTTTTAGATTTTCAATTAATTAGTTGCTAATATAGCAGATTTGTATAAACCACTAAGCAAAGTATTTCTGTTTCTGCCCGGTTTGGGTATAAATTTTTCTGTTTACAACATAATGATTGGTATCTCCTGCATGGCTGTAAGGATTTCAGTACCTTATAACGCTTACATGAGGATATTGTTGCTCCTTCGTTTTTTCTCTCACTACGTTTTCAGATTTTGGAGATTACCATCTCTCTCTTCCCCTCTCTCTCTCTCTCTCTCCCTCTCAAATCCAGTGACAGTGTTTTAGTTGACATCCATCTCCAAAGGCATATTTTATTCAAACTCAAGGGGAGAGGTGGGTTTCTAGAGAGAATTCAAGAATTGTTAGTTTTAATATTTATCATTTATTATTTATTTGTCTCTTGTTTTGTTTGTGCTGGTTCTGAATTCTCTGGGCAGGATTAGGCATGCTAATCGAAACAGTATATGATATTGCTTTCTCAGTTATTTTTTCGTATTTCGGTGTCTGTTGTTGTTTCGTCTGTATGACGTTCATAACTTTTTGGCTGAGAAAACCAGAGAACTCCGCCACTAGCCGAGAGCCGTGGGGTTTATTCTCTCTGTCTTCTCCTGTTACTGCCATTTTTTACTCTTTTGCCTTTATGCTTTTAACCTTTTTCGTGTCGATTTTATGAATGTGAGTTTTTAAATTGCTACTTTAAAAGACCACGAGATAGCGGTAGACCCCATTTTTCGTACTGTGGATCATGTTCTTGGCATGATTTTTATTTAATATTCCAGTAAGCCTGCTGTCACTTTTATTAGTGTGCCAAGATTATCATGTACTGTTGTAGAGATGTCCTTATTATATTCAGACCGAGTGCGTTATGATTTTTTGCTCCTGGCATCCAAAATGTCGAAGATTTTTGTTTGGCCTGTGGCGATGGTTTGATGACTTTGTTTGCTTTAAACGGAATGTAGGACGCAGTTGTCGGAGGATAACTTGTGTTAATAAAGTTAGAAGGGAGGGTTCACTACTAGAGAGAGCATATGCCTGGGAACAAGTACAACAGTAATTCGGACCACATCCCACCAAATCGACTTGAACGGCTCTTGAGAGAAAGGGAGCTAAGGAAAAATAACAAGGGCTTGAACTTGAATGAATCATTTGAGCCTGAGTTGCAGTTAAGAGAAGATGAAAACTCAAAAGCTGCCTATGTTGAACAATTCTTGGAAGGGGCTGCAGCTGCAAGGGCGCTTAATGAGGGATGCGAAAAGCAAGAGCGGAGGCCTAGCAGGCAACGACTGTTGGTTGTGGCTAACAGGTTACCGGTGTCTGCAATTAGGAGAGGCGAAGATTCATGGTCTCTAGAGATGAGTGCAGGGGGTCTGGTCACTGCACTTTTGGGTATGTGGTGTTTTAACTCTTCTTTAAATAATAAATACTGATGACCGGTTTAACATCGATCTTTGTTCCTTTATCGAAGTTTCTGTTCCCGTGTCTATCATTTTCACAAAGGGGACAAGATTTTCATCAGTGATGATATCCCCTTCATTTTAATTATGATTTGGTAATTAAACTGCAAAGATGAACCTAATTTGTACTGGATGGTTTTTTATTTTTTCTGCAGGTATAAAGGAGTTTGAGGCAAGGTGGATTGGTTGGGCCGGGGTAAATGTGCCGGATGAAATTGGACAGAAGGCACTTACTAGAGCTCTCGCTGAGAAGGTCCAAATTTCTGTACCTGGATCTCTTTTAAAACTGAAATTTTCTGTCATTCATAGACATAGGTTCAGCTCATTTTCACTCTTGCTTATGTATACAACACTTTCCGGTGTAAATGTCCATGAAATTTTAAGATGGCTGTTTTGTTCCTTGCAGAGATGTATCCCAGTTTTTCTTGACGAGGAGATTGTTCATCAATATTACAATGGCTATTGCAATAATATTTTGTGGCCCCTTTTCCATTACCTTGCACTTCCACAAGAAGACCGACTTGCCACCACCCGGAGTTTCCAGTCACAGTTTGCTGCATATAAGAAGGCAAATCAAATGTTTGCCAACGTGGTTAATGAGTACTATGAAGAGGGTGACGTAGTTTGGGTCCATGATTACCATCTTATGTTTCTTCCAAAATGCTTGAAGGATTACAATAGTAAAATAAAAGTTGGTTGGTTTCTCCACACCCCTTTTCCTTCTTCTGAAATCCATAGGACATTGCCTTCACGATCAGAACTACTCCGTTCAGTTCTTGCAGCTGATTTAGTTGGGTAATTATTCCTTACATTCTGCACCAGTAATTAATTTTCTTTGCAGTTTACTTTGCTGATGATAATTGAGAAATGCTGTTACTAGACATTTGGCATATCTTTTGAATCTATCAAGCTTGGTTGCCTTTGCATCTATCATTGAGAAGGTATTTCATGTTGCAAAAACTAATGACATCTTCTATTCCTCAAATGCTTAAAACTATCTGGCTTTCATCCGCGATGCATAATATTTAGGTCTAGCCGTGATATTCTGTTTCTTTTGTGCTGGCATGAGGCATGATATGGCTTATTGTATTTCACATGGTATAGAAATTTCAGAAATAGAAGACCCCATTTATGTAGAAATAATGTGTTCTGACCATTGCCTTCATTCCTCTTTTGAATTATGCTACAATCATCCTTAATAACCATAAAACATTAGAATATCTGATCGGTAAAGCATAATTCAATTTCAATTGGCAAAACAAGGAGGCAATAATGGGGTATCCAATTACTAGGAATGGAATAGTGTTAACAGCTTTAGTTAACTATAAATTCATCGAATTTCTATTGGTACTTTGAGATGTTGTGTGAAGTGATTTCATGCACAAAAACCTAATATGCATAGCGACTAGAAAGTTTTGTGACTTATTGTCTTGTTTTTTCAGTTTTCACACTTATGACTATGCACGGCACTTTGTTAGTGCTTGCACCCGCATTCTTGGACTTGAGGGCACTCCTGAAGGAGTTGAGGATCAAGGGAGGCTTACTCGAGTGGCTGCGGTCTGTATCTGTTCAATTGTCACCTGTTATTTTCTTGCTTTTTGGTATTCTATCTTTTAAGGTTTCTAGTATCCTTTTATACAACGTTTAGCGTTTAACAAATTGAGTGATATACGCACATTGGAATCTAATTCTAGCTGTACTTGCTACGTTTTAATTTCAGTTTCCTATTGGAATAGATTCAGACCGCTTCATACGTGCACTTGATGTTCCTGATGTCCAAAAACACATTAAGGAATTAAAAGAACGGTTCGCTGGGCGAAAGGTAAATGTTCTTTTGTTGTTTCAATGATCCTAGACACATGTACAAATCCGCCTTTCATCTCTGTCAGTGAAATCTGCCAAACACATGGGTAGTTTTAAAAAGTAGCACGATCAGTCTTGCAACTCAAATGCAGAAGTTTATTTCTTTTACCTTCTTTATTTTGGCATCATTACTCCAAGGAACTTCACAAGTGAGTTCGTTTTCGAAAAGGATGCCGGGAATAGAAGCCTTAGAAGCTTTTTTTTTTGTTTTTTGTTTAGGGTCTTCAGTGAGGAAAAGCAAATCAATTTAACCTCTGATCAAAAAGATATACCTTGGTTATATTTCATCTCTTCAACAAGTTTAGTAATGAGCATAACGGCCCTATTGTTCCAATGGAAAGAACCTACGATTAGCTTTTTGGGAAATTTTCAAACGAACAATTTCGACGAAGTCTTTCAATTTCTTATTTACTATGTACGCCGTTTTTTTCTCTAGTTATGACTCTCTTTTTTAACACTGCAGGTAATGCTAGGTGTTGATCGCCTTGATATGATTAAAGGGATTCCTCAAAAGATACTGGCGTTTGAAAAGTTTCTTGAGGAAAACCCAACTTGGCGTGACAAAGTGGTTTTGCTGCAAATTGCGGTGCCAACAAGAACGGATGTTCCAGAGTGTATGCCCCCTCCTTAGGATGCTTTGTCAAGTGTTTTTTGTACTCTTAGTTGCATTTAGAATAAGCTAGGATCTATATATTCGTTTCATTTCTTTGTTTTATCTTAATTGTGATGTATAAACTACTTATCTTGCATTTTCACAGATCAAAAACTTACAAGCCAGGTTCATGAAATTGTTGGCCGAATAAACGGAAGATTTGGAACTTTGACTGCTGTCCCAATACATCACCTGGTATGCCCTTGATTTTCTAAGTAACTATTCCGCAACATGTTATTGAAGGGGCCTCGGTGTATGACGTTATTGGTCTGTCTTTATTAACATTCTGTATGATAATGGCATATTAGGAGACATAATTTAAATTTGAAAATGCTGGATTCATGCCACAAGGGTCATTAGTTGGTTAAAGTTCATCTGCAGTGGAATTATATGTGTCCTACTTAGCACTATGCGATAAGGTGTAGTAGTTTTGTAGCACCTTATTAAGGAGTGCCCCCTCACAAAGGGGGTCGCAGTGACCAGCCCCGGGCGACTGTTTACCAAAAACACAGGTCTCTGCAAAGTTGTAAGACCATGTATGGGGGATGACGCTATTTTATTTTTTTAGTTTTAGACATTGGGTTGGCTAAATAAAATAAATACTAAAAAAAATTAGAGGATTCATTGATAGCAGTTGTTTTTCTTACATATATCAAGTTTGCTGGGGATTTGAACGAATACTTCCTAACCAATTCTTTTTTTGTCTACAGGATCGTTCTCTTGACTTTTATGCATTGTGTGCACTATATGCTGTAACTGGTACTATTCTACGTACTCTGGCTCTGGTTCCCCGTTTCTTTTGACCCATTTTTTGCAAGCAAATAAGTTCTCAACATAACTTTTCAGCTAGTATCTGAGAAAATGTACATATAATTTTTCATCTAGTAATATCTTCTTCTGTCCGTTTGTTTTCGTTTTCAATTTGTCCAGATATAGCACTTGTGACATCCCTGAGGGACGGAATGAATCTTGTCAGTTATGAGTTTGTGGCATGCCAGGATGCAAAGAGAGGGGTCCTTATTCTGAGTGAGGTAATAACTAAAAATTTGCGTGCTTTGTTATGTTTGATCTTCACTCAAAGTCTCATATCTACCAATTTGGTGAACTTATCTTTTGTTTTTATAGCTGTCATGTTACATGGCTTGGATCCGATACATGAAAAGTTTATCTGATTTCAAAAAGCATACAGAATCATCTTTAAAAACAACCTAATATTTGGTCTTTAGTCTGCTTTGACACTTCCTGGTCCTTCTGTAGTTTGCTGGTGCCGCACAGTCTTTAGGTGCTGGAGCAATCCTAGTGAACCCGTGGAACATCACAGAAGTTGCCAATTCAATTGCTCAAGCATTGAATATGCCCTCTGAAGAAAGAGAGAAGCGACATAAGCATAATTTTTTACACGTGACAACCCACACTGCACAGGAATGGGCCGAAACGTTTGTAAGGTATGCATGCTTGAGTGTCATGTGTTTAATTCTTTAAGCACAAAACTATTTCTTTGCTACGTCTAACGATGGTAAACCAACATAATTTAACATGATTCTTAGTGATTCGTGGCATACATTTTGTTTTCCTCATCTTAACAGTTTAAGCTTTCGAGGACAATGTAAAACCTGTAAAAATTTGGCAATAATGTGTTTTCTGACTTGAAATTGGAAACATATCTGCATATGCAGTTTCCAATAGATTGACCCTTACAAAAATCCTGAATGGCATGCTTGTATTTTAAAAGGTAGTATAGATGAATTATGCACTGAGAATTGACATTCATATCACTATTTTTCAGTGAACTGAACGATACTGTTATAGAGGCACAATTACGGACCAGACAGGTGCCACCATCACTTCCAAACCAGGACGCAATTCAAAGTTATTTGCAAGCAAATAATCGATTGATCATACTGGTATGTCATGGGAATGTCCCAGTTAAGAAGTAATGTTCATGTACCTCTATCAAACCTTTTGCTATCATAGGTATCTACATGGTATTCAAATTTTAGCGGATTTTCATGGTATTCTTGGTCAAGTATAGGAAGTGTGATGGAATGCTCAGGTTTCGTATTGGTAATCAGATCTACTTGTACACACCAAATTTCGCTCCCCAAATTGTAGGTTTTGGTTATGCAGCATGCCTTTCTTTGCTGAGTAAACTGGCAGGCTGGCAGCATATAAAGGTTTCTTCCATTGAAGTGTTTGACATTTTAAGTAGCCAATAATACATCAAGTCTCTTACCAATTTTAATACAGTGAAGTATTCAGCTATCTCATCGATTGTGAGACTCTTTATTATCCATTCTTCGGAGACCATGAAGAGCTGAATTTTCTTCCTGAGCCCAGTTTGTGTAGGCATCACAGTTAAAAGATTTTATGGTTTTAGCATCTGGTTGGCATTTTCTTTCATCCATCTGATCTTTCTGGTGATGGGAACTCAGGGATTCAACGCGACATTGACTGAACCAGTGGACACACCCGAGAGACGAGGTGATCAAATAAAAGAAATGGAACTTAAACTGCACCCCAAATTGAAAGAAACCTTGTCAGCACTCTGCAATGATCCGACAACAACTATTGTCGTCCTCAGTGGGAGTGACAGAAATGTCTTAGATGATGTAATTCATCCATTTCCACATCTAAGTTCTCTTACCACCCTTGTCTTATCCCTTTTTTAATTAAGGTGTTTTTACAGAACTTTGGGGAGCTTGATATGTGGTTGGCAGCTGAAAACGGGATGTTTTTACGCCTTACAAAGGGAGAATGGATGACAACAATGCCTGAACATTTGAATATGGAATGGGTTGACAGTGTGAAGGTGCTCGCGTCTTGAATTCAAGTTATATTCGGTTTAGTTGTATCCTCGTTTCTTCATCCTTATAATGCTGATTTTATTTTTTCAGCATGTTTTTGAATATTTCACAGAGAGAACACCGCGATCACGTTTTGAACTACGCGAAACTTCCCTTGTGTGGAATTATAAATATGCAGGTATAGCTTATTTTTTTTTTTTTTTTCAAACCATCCAACCAGAAAAAGAAATCGGTTTTGTTGAACCCGATTTCACTTGGACTAAGTTTTTTGAATAAGTGAACTTTTGGTTACTCTAATGCCTACTTTTTTCTGTTTCTTTTTCACCTTATCATAACTGCAGATTTTGATTTTGGAAGACTTCAAGCAAGAGATATGCTGCAGCATCTCTGGACTGGCCCGATTTCTAATGCCTCTCTTGATGTTGTTCAAGGTAGCCGGTCTGTTGAGGTTCGAGCAGTTGGTGTGACAAAGGTGAGACTATGATGCTTTGCCTGTGAAAACAGTTGAAATTATTTTGCTGATACTTTTCAAACAACTGTTTCGTTTCTGAAAATTCTCTTTCGGTTCAGGGTGCAGCAATTGACCGTATATTGGGAGAGATAGTTCACAGTAAATCCATGACGTCCCCCATTGATTATGTGCTGTGTATTGGACATTTTCTTGGCAAGGTAACTTTCTTGTTCCACAAGTCATGCGTTGTCTCGTCTCTGAACTCGTTATTTGAGTCATATTCTGAAAGCTTTCTTTCTGATATGAGGAAAACTCAGAATGTGAGGTTAATCCTTCATTGCATGCTATACCATCATGTTAAAGACTCGAAACCCTCGTTGTTCGTTGATTTATGATAATTTTTCTGGCATGGGAAAGAGTGTTTATATGCTCTAACTTCCAACTGCGGAAAATGGAGAACATTTGATTCAAGTGTTTGTTCATATTCATTTCAGGATGAAGATGTGTACACCTTTTTCGACCCAGATCTTCCGTCTGGGCCGATTGGTCTTCCAAGAAACAAGATACCCGATGGACTAAAGCCAAATGAGAGAAGATCTTCTTTGAAGGCTCCGGCAATCAAAAGCGGGTCAAAATCATCTCAGAGCAAGGCGCAACGGCTTTTACCAAACTCTGAGAAGAAAAATGCAAATCATAACACCACGAATCCACGATGGCCATCTCCAGAAAAGATTTCGTGGAACGTACTTGATCTGAAGAAGGAGAACTACTACTCTTGCTCTGTGGGGCGGACTCGCACAAATGCTCGCTATCTATTTCAGTCCTCGGATGATGTTGTCTCGTTTCTGAAGGAACTGGCCAGTGCATCTTCCGCAAGCGTTTCATCTTCCGATTGAGAGATATAATGCTCTAGGATTTCTCGAAAGTGTAGCTTCATATGTTTCTGAGTACTATTACATCGTAGATATTTCTAATGCTTCAATTGAAGTATTAGATTGAGTGACAGAGTAGGTATTGAAAGCATCTAAACCACAGTGACAATTAAAGACTTGGGAAGAAGAAGAGGAAGAAGAAAAACACCACACTTGAAGTATTATCCTTACTCAAATATGCAGTTCTTTTGCTCCATTTGTCTCCACTTATTTGCATGTGTCATTTCCACTATCAAAATTGGAGGGTGATTTTGCAATCCCCTTTTCTCCTTAGGCCATCTCGAGCCAAGGGCAATAGGTTATTTTTACTTCGGAAATGTGCAAAGTCCGTCTCTCACGAGGAAGCTATATTCCTAGTCGACAAGAGGTTATATCCTATCCTAGTCAACAAGTAGGGTTGGCTACTTGTAGCCCTCGAGTGGAGTGGGTCGCATTCAGCCCTCTGACATGTTTTTGGTGGGGCCCACGTGGACTTCATATCTCTCTCTACTCCTCTAAATCTAACAAACTATAAGTAGTATAGTTCTATAATTCACGGAGAGGAACAAAAATAATCAAGACTACACATTAAAAGATATATTTTGTGGGGACATATATCTTGGAGGGATAAAGCATAGCCCACCGCTCTTTAGTCGTGCACTAGTCCAGATGGCTTTACGTAATCTTTTCTTTTTTTGTAATCATTAAATTAAATAAATCAAAAAAGAATCAATGTACAAATCAAGAGGAATGCAAAAGGTAAAAACAAGAGTGCAGAAATCAAAATTTGTTAAGAACTCGCGAATACAGTTGCCCCTTAGAACCAACTTGTAACGGCAGAGTTCCCAAAGATGTACAATTTTTCTAACGTTCCCGAGGCAACTTTGAGTTTGAGCCACCACCAGATCGTTAGTCGTGACAAAAGCAACAACAGAGGCAGAGTCGAACAGATCTCGCGGCGAAATTGAACGGATTGGCGACGGAATCGAACGACGCTTGCAGCGACGACCGTGCTGATTTCTTTGGGCTTCTCAAATTTGTTTGGGTTTGTAAGAGAGAGGAGTGAAGGAGAGAGGAAAGAGAGGAGAGCGGGAGAGAGTGAGGACATGGCGAGAAAAGATGAGAAAGAGAGGGGGAGGGCAGAGGGAAGATGCGAGCAACATAGCAAAAGCCACTTGTCCTAAACCCACACACACACACACACACATTTATATAAGCTGAATTCAAGCAATGCATGAACGAGTGTATACACACACACACATTTATATAAGCTGAAAACAAAAGAATTAAACACCACAACCTTCATTGAACAGAATGTAAAAGAAGTTTACAGAAGTATATCTATCGGGAACCGAATCTGTGGAAAGTTTTTGTAAAATGAAACACGAAGGAAAGTAAGATACACCGATGAAAACACAGAAAGCACACTTAGTAGAATTATACCCAACACCCTCTAGGCATACAAGAAATAATGGCAAGGCTAAAAATGAATAATGAGTGATACTGATTCAACTAAACTGAGGTAATCTAAGCATATATCACCTAATATGGATGGTGGAGGTTTTACCGAGCTCTATAACTGAAATTTGCTTACACCTTCTTGTTTGGTTCAAAGACGTACTTGATCAGCGACTCCTTGATTGGCAGCAACTCGGGGAACTCTTTCTTCAACTTGGATGCATCCATTTCATTGTTGCTTCGAGCTGCAACTATGACCTTGGCTTGCTCTTCGAGTGTGAAGTTAGCCCATGTGAACTTTGGGTCAATGTATTGCTTGTACATCTCCAGGATCTCATTATGGCTTACGACACCAGGGTTTGTGAAGTTCCATATGCCCCTCAAGTTCCGCTTTGCCATCTCAATAGAAATGGGTATTAACTCATCCAAGATGGTCATGCTGTTAGGAATGTTTACCACTTTGTTATAACGAGAGATCTTGGTAATGAAGTTGCGAGGGTTATTCAGGTCAGATGAGATGGGCATCCGAACTCTGAGAGTGCAGACATTGTCAAATTCTTTCAAGAGCTCCTCAACCTGATTAAAAATAAATGACAAACGTAAGACTTGAGAAGAGGAAGAATAAAGAAAAGAGAATAAAACCAAGAACTCTCAGTGAAATGTACCATGGCCTTGGTTTTTGAGTAGTAAGAACCATGGAAATTGGGTGTGTCCTCTTCCTTGAACCCAATTCCCGAACCTTCTGGATGTTTAGCATCATATTCAAATATACACCCAGTAGCATAGTTCATCATCAGGAGTCCATGCTCTCTGCAAACATCTGCCAAGGTCAAGGTTCCAGCAACATTGACTCGAATTGTTTCTGCTTTATGAGATTCGCACCAATCAACATTAGGTCTACCAGTCAGACCAGCAGCATTGAACACATGGGTTGGCTTGACATTCTGAATATCTGCCAAGAGTGATGAGCGATCCTCTAGACGCCCTTTTCCATATTCATAAGGAATCCCTTGTTTTTCACATAGCTTCCCAAGTACACCCCCAATCCAACCAGTCCTACCATAGATCAAGAACTTATAGGGAGGTTTACGAGGAGAGCCACTGGCTTTGGAAGGTCGAACCAACATTCGGGGATTACTTGAGACAAAAGATTCAGATTTGCCCTCTTCAGAATCTTCCGAAAGTCTCTCAATCCCACCAGGCATCATCAGCATTCGAGGATGAGGTAGCAGAGCCCCAGATACATCACCCCACCAATCAGGATTCTGAGTGTACCATTCTATAGTCTTCTTCAACCCATCTTGCCACTGGGTGCGCTCTGACCACCCCAAAATCTTCAGCTTCTCATCATCTAGGAAATACCTCTGATCATTGAAAGGTCTGTTTTCAACAAACTTGATGTTTGTCTCCGGGTCAATTGAGAAAAGTCTGCATATATCTTTGGCCACATCAATAACTCTCCTTTCCCTCTTTGTTCCAATATTGTACACATGTCCAATCTCTCCTTTGTGAAGAATGAGCTCAAAAGCCTCAGCAACATCCTCACAATATAGATAGCTTCTCACGTTAGAACCATCCCCGTGAATGGGCAGAGGCTTCCCTTGCATGGCCAACAGAATGAACTTCGGAATCAATTTTTCAGGAAATTGATTTGGTCCATAGACATTGTTTCCACGGGTAGTTATAACAGGCAATCCATATGATCTGCCATATGCCATAACAAGCATTTCCGCTCCCGCTTTTGTTGCGGAGTATGGATTTGTTGGGAGAAGTTGAGATGCTTCATGGTTTCCCACAACAGCATCTTCATCAGTCTCACCATAGACCTCATCTGTGCTGACATGGATGAACCTCTTGATTTGTCCAGTAACTTTGCATGCTTCTAGGAGAACATGGGTGCCATAGATGTTGTTCTTTGTGAACTCAAGGCTGTTACCAAAGGAGTTGTCGACATGGGTCTGGGCAGCGAAATGCATTATGGTATCAATCGACTCAGTGATCAGGAGATAGTTGACAAGGTCAGCACTGGCAATGTCCCCCTTAACAAACTTGAAATTAGGTGATGATTTGGAGGGAAGGAGGTTTTTCAGATTTGAACAATAGTCAAGCTTGTCAAGCACAACAATCTTGTAGCCAGGGTAACTGCGGATGAGCCGGTTGGCAACATGAGATGCGATGAAGCCAGCAGCCCCAGTTATGAGGATGTTCTTGGGGGTATATGAACCCATGTTGGGGAAGCTTCTAAATATCAAACATTAGAAAACTACAATGAGAACCGAAGCTAAAACAATATAACAATACATACCAAAATACATAAACTACTGAAAATCAACAATGGAGCTAGAAGAACATGTAAAGCAAACTTTCCATTTATCCCATAACCCTAGGTAAAACGACATTATCACGACACTGTAAACAATAGGAAATAGATAATTCAAATGACAGATCCCCTTAGTTTATAACAAAACAGAGCTACCAAAATTACATATAAAGTTTCTAATTTGGTGATTAAAAGCGCAAAGTCGCCAAATCAAGTGCACCATATACAGCCAATTTCTTAGAAATGACTCATCAATATCTTAAAGAGTTTCCAACACCTCATTATATACTAAGGATTAACTTTTCTTTTATGTTTTTTCCTTCCCTTACAAGCAAGTAAACATGCCCGAATCGGTATCAAACAGAAGCAAGACCACAACACATCACAAAAACATTCACTAAATCCTATCACATCTAACACAACCAATACATCAAATTTCAGATCATACATATTCAGAAACAAATGATCACATCAAATCATCCAACCCATTTGGACTAAACACGCAGACATCAGAATCTCTTCCCCATTCATGACAACCCATTTCTCGTTTCATAGATCCCAGATCAAAATTGAGCAATGCCATGTTAGTAAATCAAAGCGTAATAGCAAACCCAACACTCAAATTCTACATATTTATCACAGATCTAACGTTTCAAAAGTACCCAAATCACAAATATCACAACCAAAGCAATGATCCAATACTTTGGCCACATGAAATGTAACAAAAAAAGAAAAAATGCAGAAAAGATAGTAATAAGCTTACTTAAAGATTTAGCTTCGATCAAGATCGACCAACCCAGATAGAGATATTCAGAGACGAAGCCTCAGGAGGCAAGCGAAGAGAGAGGGAGAGATTCAGGCAGAGAAATTAGAGAGAGAAAAATGGCCAAGGATTCATCTGTGAAAGAAAGGAGGTGCAGAGCCTCTGTATGTATATATAGGCCCTCCGTAAATCTTAGAAACGGTCCCGTGGAAGAGACCGAATGACCGAAATGCCCTCCGACGGTTCAGCAAATTACAACGGCACACGTTTTGTGGGCCCGCCTCTTTTGTAGGGGCAGGCTGGGCGCAAATTTTGGTTTGCAAGTCAGAATTGTGATTTTATGACGTCAAGATCATTGGATATTTTGGTCTTACCAGGTGAACTTCTTGACAACACCCAATCAAATTTCGACACGTATTTTACGCTAAGGTTTTATTAGCCGTCGAGTAATGTAAGTAAATTGTTATTGACAGTTGTTCACGCGTCAAATGGCTGTTTAAAACTACCATAATCTTTCATGATAAGATTTTTTTTTTTTTTTTTTCGTTTGACTTGTTTTATTTTCAAGATGAGGGTGTTTGAAATTTTTTGACATGTTTTGCTGGTGTTTTTTTCGTCCACATTTTGAAATAATTCAGAATTCAAATCTCAAAGCGGGTAAAATACTAACCACAGTTGCACACGCGTTAAAATTGTTGTCGAAAACTAAAGTTTTTTTTCAATCATAAACGTACTATGACATGATTTTATTGTTATTTTGCCTCTTTCCTTCCAATTTTGATGGAAAAGATATTTGAAATTTTTGGATATGCTAGCACAAAAAGTTTAATGCCTAATTAAAGGTGAACAAATAAGGTTGATATTCCTTGTGACCATATTAAGGTTGCATTTGGATAGGTTATATTAATTTTTTTTTTTAATATTTGATAATATGTAGATCTTACAATAGAATAGTATAATAATTTGATTTCAATTCGCAATTAGCGAATCAATTTTAAAATCTCTCACTTATAAGTAAAGATTTGATGAAGAGATTACATTATTAGTACTGTTGATTAAATGAATGTGGACTATAACTGATGGTGGCTAATAAAACTGGATTTATATCGAATTTTCTCTTGTAATAGCTGTTCACACAAGAGTATATTCTGGCAGTCAGACAGTATGCTAGCTAATTAGTAATGCGTAAGCACTTACCAGGAATTAATCATCATACTATATATTATTCAATCATCTCTAATTTTCTGGGTTGTAAAGTACCGACATAAAAGATCACACATTCTAATATTCTAAAAATGTTCACGTTCTAATAGTCTAAACATGTGCATATGTTGCAAGCTAATGTATAAAAGAAGTAATTTACGTGTGGAATGAGAGAAATGGTTGCGAATTTAGGTAAGAAATGGAAAGCTATTGTAAAATGAGATTCTTTTGAGATATCTTAGTTCGAAACTTACAAATTGACAAGTTCGAGTCGCTCATTTTAAAATTTACGACCCCATTAGTACATTTCATTAGCCTACTTCACACAAATCAAGGGTCTGAATCTCTCTTTCTATTTCTTGAACTGTTCAATTTTTTAGTCCGTCACTCCGGATTGCAGGACCTAGAGTCAATCAAGATGGCTTTATTTGCTATTGGATTTGACTTGCATAATCACATTTATTCAATATTGACTACAACACAAACCACCCGATACAATTATAGACTAATTTATTTTAATTGTGAAGGAGAATGATAAGGAAGGAACAACGTATTTGGCAATTGTGATGATCATGATAAGGTGGTGGTGAGGTACATAATTTATTTTTCTTTCTCAAAATCTTAATTATATTTTATGAGTAATGGTAGGTAGATTAAATTTGTAAACAAAATAGTATGTCACCAATAATAAATAAGTACGTTAATCAACACTTAAACAATAATTTAATCATCAACTTCCATGTCCTTTAGTTTAAAATATTTAATCTTTATATTTAATATTTCTAGCATTACCCATATTTTGTACATATCTTAAGTTTTTTATTTTTTTAGATCGTGTTCTTAACAATTATTATGTTTTAATTTTTACAGAATTCAAGCTAATTATTGTATGTGGGTTTTTTATTTCCTGAGATATTCTTTATTAACAGTCTATCAAAAACATGTTACAAACTACACTGGTTTTTACATTTTTAAAATGAAAAACTGTTATATAAAACGTTGCTATGAGCATTTTCAAATGAGATGTCAAAATTCTAGGTGGAATGTCACTGTGCATATTTGACGTCAAAAGCCTCTTCAACCGAAGTGTTATTTGCTGACTAAATTTGAAGCTTTGTAATTTGGAGTCAAATTTGACATCAATATCAAATTTATTTTTAATTCATTTTAATGGTGGGTCTCTTATTCTACTAACATTTCAATCAATAAAAATTTTGTTTCAACATTTTTTTAATAATTACAACTATTTAAAACTTCGTTTAAATAATAAAATAACATTTGACAATTCAATTGGAGAAGTACAAAATTTGACATAAGGCTTCAAATTACCACATCAACCATCATTTGTAATTTGACTCTTATAATTTGACATCTCCTTTAAAGATAGTATAAATACGTCATAATGGTCTTTAATTATTATGGTCTCATGAGAGCTACATATTGCATCGAGAGAAATTGCATGCAACACATTTACGTCACGTGAAAAATAAGGGTGCATACCAAACAGAGATATGTGTATATTTTGCTTGCAAATCTTTTTCCGATATGTTTAGCTAACTCGAAGGGAATAATGTTAGCTAACCACTATATATGTGGGGTTTGCCCTAGTAGTGCAAGACACATTGTCATCATGCAGAAGTTAAGAAAAATGCTTGTTAAGCACGTACTAGTAATTATTCATTTTACACTCAAGTTCGATTTTTTCTCTGCATAGTTTTAATAAATTTAGGGTAAAATAGTCACTTAATACTATAGTCTAATAATATTTCTCTTCAGTTGTAAGTGAAAATGAGAGGTCTTAGGTTCGATTCTCGCAAAGACGAATTTGAACCACATTATTGGTAGCTCCTTGTGAGGCTAAGCTCATCCCTTACCCCCAAGTGTAGATAATATCATTTGATCAAAAAATATATTTAGAATAAAATATCGCGTGTATAAAAAATAGCCATATTTGTCTTGTGAATAATCACCTAATATCAAGCTTTACTAAACCTCAATTTATTTGCAATTGATTCGTGTGTTCAATATTCTTATTATCTTTCATAAAGAACAAGGAAAACTAATGAAAAGAGTTTGAAAACTATGAGTTTTAAGGATAATGACAAAATAAAAGGTAAAGTGAATAGTACCATGATTGACTTTTTAGTGTAAAAATGTGGTTTTTAGTTAAAGTGAACAGTACCGGGAGCACAAACTCTAATCTTGAAAATACATGTGAAATAATCAGATCACAAATGGCTTTCATCAAGAAAAAATGCAAATCAACAAAGCATACATTATTGTCTTAGGTTGCAACATACTCAAGTGAAAAGGTCGAAAGAGATGTTGAACTGCTTATTAAATTATACTTGCAACATTTAAATATATACGTTAAACATCAACCAAAAGAAGTTTCGCAAAATCCTGGCATATCATTCTTTGTCCTTACAATATTATTATTGGTTTCAGCCTAAGTTATGAGCAACTTTAGGGTTCTAGCACATGTTTGTCTTTCTCAAAACTACAATCTAACATAGCTGGATGGAAGATTTGGAGAGGAGTTGGGGAATTGTTTTTCATTCTTGATCAATATTACCAACGAATAAGAACAGCTTATTATATTTCTCTATTAGTAATATAGGCAGAAATTTGGAGTAAATAGGAAAACATAATAACAAACAAGGAAAAGATTGACGGTCTAATGATATTTCTCTATTAATTATAGGCAAAAGTTGTCATTTAGTTCTAGTCTTATAAGAGGCCCTTATTGTAATTCTCGTGAAATGCAACTTCAAACCAAATGAAAATACCCAGTTTCGTGTCCTACATTACATGCTTAAAGTTCTATATAAACAAAAGGGTCAAATTGCAAATTAATAACAAAATTCATAAGAATTCTATCAGTAAATATAATTCCATGTGATAATGACAAACTCATGGAAATTAAAAACAAACAAATAATCTCCACTGACATTAAACCAAACAATTATCAAATATCCCATTTGCAAGAACTTGCATAAATTTAACTCACAGTACTATAATTATTCCAGTAAGTCTTAATAATTGAGGATTTTGAAATCAAAAGAATCTTCTAGCAGAGCTGAATCTCAAAAGAGAGGCAATCTTCAGGCATACAAGTATGCACCAACATCAGAGAGTTTATTTTTGTATCTTGATTGGCATTCGGTAGCCACCAACTACGCAAGCATGGTCTCGTTCAAATGGCTCAAGTGTCACCCTTTGTTTAGGCTTCACCTGTTCTGCCGTCATTCTTTCCACTTCAAGTTCATAAACTTTCTCAGCAGGTAGAGTGGAGTCTATGCAATTTGCCTGGAAAAATGCAGGAACAAATATAAACCCAATCCTTTTACACTGACTAATAAGAAACAAATACTTCAGATTTTCTTCCTGAACTAGTTCCCCAAAGCCGATTTGCTCCCTAAACTTCTAATTGGACCAATTTCCTCATTAAACTACTATAACTGCCTAATTTCCCCCAACTGTCATGTTCAACCACATTCCATCTAATTTTCTGTCCATACGTGCATGCCAATAATTTATTAGCTTACCAAAATGTGACAATTTTTAACAAAAAGTTATACGACATTTAGTTAAAGTGGCCATTTATAAAAGTTTTGCTCTA
This sequence comes from Pyrus communis, assembly GCF_041283825.1. Lineage (NCBI taxonomy): Eukaryota > Viridiplantae > Streptophyta > Magnoliopsida > Rosales > Rosaceae > Pyrus > Pyrus communis. The sequence goes on from NC_142575.1 coordinate 29,867,640, forward strand.
AAGTTTAGTCACTGGAAAATTATAGGTAATGGGGTACATGTTCAAGGGTGAAAACTGGCAGAATAGCCTAAAAAGATAAGTTGAAACAGTATATTAGCAATTTTGGAGATCAACAATAAGGGCAACACGAACCTTGATTGACATCAAACAACAACCTCCTACTTTGAGGAAATATTTTGCATTCAAACCTAAAATCCTTGCCTGCAAAGAGAGGATTAAATAGCAAAGCGGACTTTCGGTGGGGAAAAAAAAAAAAAAAAAAGACTATTTTTAATACAATAAAAATAAAGTAATTCATCCTCCCCACCATCTCTGTAAGCTTTAACAGAACAGAGGAATCGTATTAAGCAATATATAAATTTAAGTTGACATTCCAGTGTTCTACCTCTAACCTTGGAAGCATGCATGCACTGTAAGTTATAAAGTGAATTAAGCCAAGATCTTCTAACTTCATGGTTTTCACATATGCATTAGATGGAGAAATACAATAAACAATCAATCGTACCTTGATCCATGATGACAAATGCTATAAGATCCCAATCGGTTTCAGTCGGAGGTGGAGAAAGTAGTTGTTCTCTCTTGCCTTATATATATATATATATATATATATATATATATATATATATATATAGTGCATATATCCATTTAATATGCACTTTTGACAGAAACGCGATTAGAGCATTTGTCATTGATAATTTCTCAAAAGTGCATGTCTAATGCTCTTTCATTATACCCGTTAAGTAATTTTTCTAGTAATTTACCGAAATTGTGATGTAATGTTGGTCAATGATGAGTGCATATCTTATTTCATCCTGGATGTTACATTTTCTGATAATATGTTGGATTTAAATGAAAGGAATTACATGACTTTGTGTTGTTATGGTCAGGCTAATGAATTGGACCAAAATCATGTTATAAATCCCTTGTTTTAATTTAATCAGTTGGTCTAATTAATTTAGTTTGAGTGCCTTATGACATTGGTTGAAGTGTATGGTTCACATTTTGCGGTTTACAATATACATGAGGATTGATATTCATTTTATCTTGATCTTTTTGTCAGGTCACTTATTGGAATTTCTTAGAAGATAAACGGTGGGATGAAGAAAGGAAGATGGGGCTGTCTGCAACGAGTTAACCCAAGAGGCAAAGATAATAAATTGGTGAGTAAGCTTGTCAGTTATGGAAAGAAAATGAAACAGACATGGGAAGGCAATGAACAAGGAACGGCTAAGTTATAATTGGCTTAATAATGGGGTTGATAAATGACCATTATTCATGAGGGATATGGGGGTTGGCTGCGTACCAGCTCAATATAACCATTCCCATTTTTATGTTTTTGGTGGAGTTTTGCTCTTTCATAATTTTAGACTTTTTTCTGATTCTATTTTAGTTTATGGAGAACTAATCTCTCTATCTAAGGCTAGGGGAGAAACCTTTACTATGATTATGTATTTTTATTATTTTGATTCTATTTCGGAGTTTCAATGTCAAATTTTATGTTGTGGATGTTAATGAAATTTCTTATTTATTCTATTTTTGGATTGATGAATGTTGGTTATGATTCATAGGTTTAATCATGTTTTTCCTATAGTTTTGTTTCACATTCATACTTTTAATGGATTGAATAAATTAGTAGATTGGTACGATTTCAACAGAGTAAATTTTTAATATTTTGTTGCCGTAGGTACAAATTATATTTGGATTATTTCTAAGCTTGGTTGTTTATTGTATTTTGGCATCTAATGCGTATGTTAAAATCATGAAGTTCTTGGCTTAATTCAATTTATAATTTGCATGCACATGCAAGGCTAGAAATAAATACACACACACACACACATACCAAGTAGATCAATGTGAAAATCATGAAGTTCGAAGATTTTGGCTTAATTCAATTTATAACTTACCTGCATATGCAAGGCTAGAAATATACAGATTTTAAATTTTATGAAATTGTTGAAAATCAATGTATAAATGAGGTAAAAATAATTCATAACCAACTAAGATTAGCATTAGCAACTCAATGTTAGAATCACCCTTAATTGATTGCTTAATGGTGTCCCTGAGTGCATCACATGCTTAATTGATATATATGAAACCAACTCAAAACCGAGAATTAATCGACAGGTTAGTAATTATGTCACATGACTAACTGTCAGTACAATAAAAATGGGCAACGTCTACGGGTGGTTATTGCTGAAAGTGTGACAAAAAGTCGAAAAAATGTGACGAAAAATAAAAAAGTTGTCACACTCAAAAAAAAGAAAAAGAAAAGAAATTGATATGTTAAACTTAATTATTCACCAAAAAACTTAATTATTCACCAAAAAAACTTAATTTGTCCTTATTTGAGTTTCAGTATGGAAAAAAAAACAAACACACACATGATCAACTCAAATTAGCATCAGATACTTAGTATGTATGTATATATATTGGATCTCCGCTTCATTATTTATTGAATAAACGGGAATTCCTGAGTACATCACATGCTAGATACGAAAATAATTCAAGCTTTGAAAATCAGCAGTTTCGTGCCACAATCCATAGGTAAACTTTGAAAAATGTTTCAAATTATTTGAAAGAGCATTAAAAAAGACTACCTACTACAGCTCAAATATTAGTTGACAAAAACAAATTATTTACGTAAAATTTGATCTTGTAAAGGACTGTTTCATATCAATTTTTTGTTTTCATTTTTCTATAAACTAAAACTAAAAAATAATAAATAAAAAAAAGCATATTTCAATTGAAAATTACCACCAGAAAGTTTTTAGTTTGAAAACAAAGGACAAAAAAAATTGAAAATGAAATGATTTTCAAATAGACCCTAAATAATTTGGAATGTTGGTTTAGCAAATGCAACATATGGCTAATGAAAAACCCTTGTGCGCACTATGCCGTATCTGCAAGATTGTTACCATGAGAAAGCACTTAGTATGAAAATTAAAACAGTAATTCTGTGCTACAAATAAAACAATGAATTGGTGATTCAGTGCATAGAAAAACCTGATCAGGCTGAGCAACATCTGTAAATATGACATCTACCACGCTGACAAGCATCCGATATCTTGCAGGGTGTCTTGCGTCTTCGATGATTGGTATGACATTAGTTCTCTTCTTTGCCATTTTTACCAAGTCCCTACCACTCCTAGGGGAAAATTCGACCGCATACACCACTCCAGTCTATGAAGATGAACGAACGAGAGATATTGGAACAAACAAATGCATGATGTTTTATTTGAAGTGTTAATAGTAAACAGCTTGTTAATTCATGATAAACAATTAGAGCGTTTGGTCGGAAAAGGCTTACAGGTCCAACGATGTCGGATACATGAGAAACAGAGGTTCCTGAAGCAGCTCCTAGGTAGAGAACTCGAGCTCCAGGTTTCTTGAGATCAAGTAATTATACACAATTAATCAATTATACGTATAAATTAAATTTATAGAAATAACAAAGATAACTATGATATTTGAGGGTGTGATTCATTATGTTGCAATTAAGTATCATAAAATTTGCTAGACATGTGTATAAGATATTGTACAAGATAGAGGAACTCACAATCCCAATGATGTCAATGCCCGCCAAGATTGCAGCTCCCAGCCTTGAACGAAAGGGGTTCCAAACCCTATATTCCACCTTGGTTCCATCTTCATTCTGAATAATATTACAAAAAGAAATAGTAATTACAATCAATTCTCTATACAAAAAAATAATTGTATACTATCTGCAGACAATGTTGTTTTAAATAATGCAACATATATAAACTAAAAGGGGTTAATTAGGCCATCAAACTTAATTAATTAAAATGTTTTGTATTCATGTTTTCAAATAAATAAAAAGAAGAAACTTGCATGTAAAGGCATACTTCAGAGTTTCACAAATTAAGGGGAGTTTCATACAATATTGAACAGGTGATCGAGAAGAAAGTTGCATGCAAAGGTATACTCAAAGGCCACAGGCGTGCAAAAGGTGGAGTGATAAATGAATTTCTGAGCCCTTCAAAAAATTTCATCATCCTCTATATTACATGAGTATAAATTTTCTAACAAAAAAGTATTTGCTTAAAAAGAAAAATCATCATGTGATTTTATCTATGTTACAATTGATTAAGTGGAATCTATATTTAATATTAATTTCCACTTTTCTCTAGCAATAAAAGACTTGTATATTACTTTCTTCCATTTTTTTGTAGCAATAAAAAATTACCTTGAGTATTACTTTCTTCCACAAACATAACGTATTTCCATATCTCTTTTTCATTCGTGCTCCCTTTTTTGTGGATGAACCCTCATTATAATTTCATGACAACTGGAGATTATTCAATTAATAAAAATGAGATGTTGATTTCAATTAAGTTTGAATATTGATTTTTGAATTCTGATGAATGTATTGTTCAAAAAATTATTATTGTTTAAATAAGGAGGGCTTTTTTGTTGGATTCGCGGCGGGACGACCCTGCATATATATGTACTCAACTGTTCACAGAGCAGAATAACATAGCAACTATATTGTATTGTCCATATAGTGAACAGGTATGGAGCATTGACCACATAGTATTGTTTATAGGTATACATGGTACCATACAGGGAATAGGAGAGCACGTAATACATCGATCCTAGTTCGTCTACAACGGAGTTGGGATGTGTACGAATGCAAAGGGGCACATATACATATAATATTAAGAAGAATATTGAATAGATATGTATATAGTACAAACCTTTTTTTCGGGTACATTGCATAAACTTCTTATGAAATTAGAAGATCTGAATCATCAATTCTGTCTATGTATTAAAAATAAAAAATAAAAACAATCAACTAACCTGAATGGAGATGCACTTCTCATTATAAACAGATTCACCAGGGACCATGTTTTTAGTGACGAGAGCATCGCCTTTAATAGACGTATGTTTGAAAACCCCTTCATGCACACCATATGGGGTGATAATTCCTTTGTTTCCACCTCCACCAGGTGCTGGCCGTCTTCTGCGGTCACCAGGATGTGGTCTTCTGAAGTCACCAGGGGGTGGTCTTCTGAAGTCACCAGGTGGTCTTCTGCGGACACCAGGAGGGGGTACTCTGCGGACACCAGGAGGCGGTCCTCTGCGGACACCAGAAGGTGCAGCAAGGCCTCTGTGGGCAACACGAGCAGCACCACTACGACCTATATTATACTCAATCCAAAATCCAAGAAGCAAAGGATAATCATTAATCTAGAGTAGATAGTTTTATTCATACAAAGACATTCATTCAGTGCTAAGGAAGAAAAGCCGACGACATGTTGAATACGAAATATTACATATCTTGCTACATAGCATTATAGCATTATAGCAACAATTAAACATGCACAAGCACGCCCGCACACATATATTTAAAAAAATTCAAACAAATTAGGGTTTAGTCAGTTTTGGAGGTCTTAAGTCCGAATCATTATTGACAAAAGTAAAATGGTACAGATTTCATAATATACACAAATAATACTATAACAGCAAAAGACACAGGTGTCGATGTGACTAAATTCATGCAATAGACAACCTGAAACATGAATTTATATGCAAGTATATGTAGACCGAGGCGATGGAAATATAAGTGATAATATCATAATTACCTCTTGGAGTTGTCATTGTTAAGGCAAACTAGGGTTAGTAAGAAAGCAAGGAGAATGCGATCAAATTGAGAGAGGAAGAGGAAGTCGACGCAGAGCGCTTTTGGGTTTAGGGTTTCTCGGAAAGGGAGTGTATATATAGTTTCCTGCTAGTGGGAGTCCTGCTACGGCCCAAGGGAATTTCGTGGGTAGAGGGAATTTCGTGTTACGGACAACCTAGGGTTTAAATTTAAGCCCATAAAGACAAAAAATAAAAAATGCCCAAAGAGGCGACGGTTAATGGCAACGTTATCTAAAGAGATTGAATGGGTGCCTCTCGCACAAAGAGGCAACAGTACATACAAATTTTCTTCTTCTAGACGTCACCACACCGGCTAGGTGGTGCATTGGCCTTCCCATAATAAGACCAAGGTGAGAAGTATAACCCTTCGATTAGAACGTCTTTGTAGACATGACGTCATTACTTTTTTTATTAGAAAATCATTTTTGGATTAAACTACTATATGCATTATCATCTCTTTAAGATATAAAAACTATTTTTATTACTTTCATTTTCTAAAGCAATATTCTTTTTTTAAGATGCTTGTTTGAAACTAATAATCCTTGTCGATTGGCAATACGTTGCCAGTCTCATTCATCTTCCAAACACAATAAAACCAACAATCGCTATAAATCAAATCAACACACATCACTCTCTTCCAAATCAGATGGATTATCACAATTAAAAATCAAAAGCATGCAGTACCATTTTCATTATATACAATGATATGATATTTAAGCCGGTATTTATGTATAGCTTAGCCTTGCGACGTGCTGAAGTCAAAGGCTGAAAGTGATCGTGTTGAAGAGAATTGCATCCCTCCACGGCATCTTTACAACTGCATGGATGCATGCATGCATCATGGTGTACCTAAAATTAACTCAAAAAATATATATATATATATATATATATATATATGGGTAATACTAAAGAGATTAAATTTTCAAACGAAATTTGCAAACTAAATAATGTGTCACTAATATGAAATAAGTATGTTAAGCAACACTTAAATAATAATTCAATTATTAACAACCATATCATTAGTTTACAAAATTTAGTTTGGAAATTCATTCTACCTATAGAGACTAAATTTGTAGACTACATTTTGTAAATTAAATGACATGTAAGTTGATGATTGTATTAGTACTTAAGTGTTGATTAACGTGCTTATTTCTTATTAGTGACACATCATTTAGTTTACAAATTTAGTCCACTTAACATTACTCATTATATATATATATATGGATTAGGATTTGAGGATGCATATTTTTTACACACTTTGTGACTTCCATTTTAATAGGGTTCATTTTGTAACGTATATCATCATCCGAACCGTCTATATTTTAGAATATCATCCACAACTCATCTTTAAAAAAATTAGATAAATTTAAAACCATTTCAAAAAATTAGATAAATTTAAAACCGTTCAGATGTCAAACAGAAGAAAATTGGAGAAGGCAGGCATTTTTCTCTGTCCCATTAATTATTCTTTTGTTTTCACCCTAAATTATGGAGTACTCTATCAACCACATGCTTCTCCTTTTCTTTTAAATATTTAATCATTAATTTAATAGCTGCATGGAAGGCGTGGAACTTTTTTTTTTTTTTTTCCAAATGGTTAAGTGAATTATACGATACTCTAAAACCAATGTTAATGGTTGGGGCTAAAACATAAATCAATAACTCAAAAAATTAAAAAATTAGAAACAGTTTTTCTGCTTAGTGGTTCTAGTTACAATTTTAATTCGAGATTATTAAAAAATTAATTGAGGCTAACTTTTTTTTGGTATTTTTTTTAAAAATTATGTAGATATCATAATTTATTTTCATGAACATTTTAACCCAAAAATATTTAGATTCCAATAAAAATTGAAAATTCAATGAATCGATCCCATGAAACATGTATTTATAAAGTTGATGATGAATTTCGATTTAAATAATTTTTTTAATTGTTTTAGCCGTTGAATTTATTTTGGGCCTTAGATTTATTAATTTTTTTTTTTTACCGCTAGATTTGAACATATTCGATCTCAACCGTTGGATTTAATGTATTAAAAAATTTAAAATTAAATAGGTTTGAATTTGGACCACTAGATCAATCAACGGCCCAATAATTAAAATCATCATCGAAAAAGAGCCGTTGGGCTCATTTTGTGTGGCCGACATGCTCGTTAGGAGTGGGCCCCACTTCTTGTCAACCCTTGAATGTCTCATGCTTAGGGCGCATCGCCTTGTTGTGACCTCCACTTTTCGGGCGTGTCCACGCTCATAAGGTAGGCCAACCTTGTTAACCCCGACTAGAATTGTGTGTTAAATTTGCCCAAAGTTTAGGTTTTAATCAAAACTTATTTTAGGCTCAACCATTAGAGAATGATTGGGTTAGTTTAAAAACTAAATTTTAGTTTTTAATTCAAAGGTTAAAGATGGTCTAATTAAAAAACATATTAGGCAAATAGCACTTTATTATGGGGAGGAAAGCAACTACATTTATATTGTATACACTCTTGTGTGGATTTGATCTTCATTAACTTTTTTCTTAACAATTAACAATTCATTGATGATTTAGCTACTTTGGCACATAATTAGAGTTAATCTCTACTAATTAATAAAACACTTATTGTCAGCCAAAACCCTATGAAATTACTAGTGTAAACCTCTAATTAAAACAAATCATGAATAAGAAATATAGGGTAGAAATGTAATTTCACACAACCAAATTTTGCTTTTTTTTTTCTTTTCAAAACCTCACCTACATGTAATCCTAACATATCTCCATTTCTTTTTTTTTTTAAATCCCACTCCTACATTCTCTATCACTCTCTTTCTCTCTCCTTCTATTTCAAAAACAAAAATAAAAAAATTTCTCACATACCTTGTGTGTCCATATGCCAATATTGTATTAAGTTTAGTAATTTTTCTTTTTTAATTTTTTTTTTCTTTATAAGCTTTTTTATTAAGCTTTCTTGTTGAAAAAAAAAAACATAATGTATATACTATATGCCATGTTGAAGTAGTTGTTGGTTTTGTTTGGTTGCAAATAACAAGCTTTTGAAAAAGCACCAAACTATTTTTCCCTAATTGTGACTTTCTTGCCAAGTCCATCACCTCCTGTACTTTTTTGAAAATATCTGATGCATGCAAAGCAAAAATAAATAAAGTATTAGAACAAATAGTGAGATATTTGTCGATTTTTCTCTTGCATTTACAAGGAGCTGCCAGTTTTCCACTCAGCTTTAATTTTAGTCATTACTCCTTGAGTTTTTAATTTTTTTTTATAATTGGACAATTTCTTCCATGAACTTTAATTTTAACCGATTATCCCATAAACTTTTTTTTGAAGGTCCCCATAAACTATTGTAATTGATCTATTTCTCCTCCTAATTTTAATTTTGTAGTTGCAAAATGGTAATTTTATTCCTAATGCAGAGAATGTATTGTTTTTTTTTTTCTTCTTCTCTTCCGCTAGTTCATTCTACATTTTTCATTTGAATTACTCATGAATGTTAATCAAAGATAGTTGAAAATCCAATGATCTTACCGTCTTAGGTAAAACTTTGACAATCATATTTATAACTTTGATAATTAAAACCCTAAAATTCTTTTAGATTGAACACCTTTTTAAATAACCCATAATTCAGTCTCTCAATTCCCCCAACATATATCTTTCGAATCCAGATTCAATCTAAATATTAACCACGATCTGATCCATGTTCATGATATGTCATGATGGAAGTGTCAGATGGGGGGAGTATGTAGGATCTTTTGGCACCAGAGACATCTTTGGGGTTGCATGCCTAATGCGATTTTTCCTTCGGTGCGACCGGGTTCGCGTACAGAACTTCTTCTCACCGTCTGATTTGATAAAGCGCCTGAAATTGATTGATTTGGTGACCGGTTGTGTAGAGTGTTAAATTACCTAAATAATGAAATTGCCAAGTAGGCAGTTTTGATGCAAAGTAGGAAGTTTTGGGTAGATCAAATTTTTATTTTTTATTTGAAAAACCGATTGGAAGATCAATTTTTTAGATTAAATTTGTAAATCATGTGATATCTCACTGATAAAAAAATAATACGTTAATTAAAACTTAAATAATAATTTGATTATCAATGATCATGCCATTTGATTTAAAATTTGATCTAGGCTGTTGATTTGGGTAACATTATCCATAAAAAATAAAAAAAAATTATAGAACCCAGATGCACCGAAAACGGCATATAATGTGCATATTTTTTTGTTGCTGATTTGACTCACAAATATAATAGTACGTTAAACATAGAGTCATGACACATGTGATTGGGGCGGGCGGGGCCCACTCGTGCCAGCTCTTGTTCGAATTAACACCTTCCATCCGTAGTTCTCAACGTGGATAAAAGATACCACAAAGTATGACATGAGAGAGTTTTTTTTATGTGTTCGAAACACAAGTAAATCACGTGTTTTCCTATATTTGGTTGGAAAAAATAAGTGTAATACTGATATATTGAACTCATAGAAATTACACTTTTATAGTGGACTGAAACATTTGATTGTGATATCAATATTTGAATTTACACTAGTGTAATAATAATGTTAGATGTATCAAACTCAAGTTGTCTGATTTCTGCACGCAAGCATCACATTTATTCAAATTAACATGGAACGCACAATGTACACAATAAGGCTACCATATAATATGACGATTAATGGTTGAATTCAGTTTGTGACATGATGGCGATGGGTGTTTTGAAGTGAGGGAGAAAGAGAAGTTGAGAGAAGAGAGGAAGGGGAAGAGATAGTTGCGGAAAGGAAGAGAAAGGCTTGCAACTAAGTTGACCGTTGGATTTGTACCAACGAATGAGATCAATTTGTCAGGAGGATCCCCACAAGATTGATTTAGAAAGGCTTAAGTCCCTATATTTATATCTTGTAAATTATATAATGTGACGATGGTTGAATTTTTTTTCTTTAAAACATTAAAAAAAGAATTTAACCATCAATGAACACAGCATATAATCTAAAAAATACACTAAAAAATAATCTCCATTACATTTTCTAGCTTTTAATAGTCTCTATCTTGTATTTCCCAAGTTGGAACGAAAAACCTCTCCGGATCCTCATAAAGAGGATCCAGGGGATTTTAATTGTTTTCGTTTATCGTAAATTATGCGACCAGTTTTCGTCAAATACTATTTATGTTTAATTTTAATTAAAAATTTTAAAATCATTTTTATATGATATACAATGAAAGTACACGATTAAAGAATCCGAATCCTCACAAGGATCCGGAGAAATCTTCATTCTCCAAGTTGAAGCCTGAAAGCCCTTGGACTGTTCTACATGTGTAAATTGTCTAAATATAAATAATTAATGAGGCAGAAACAATCACAAGGCCTCTGCCAAACTTCCCAAGTTGAGGTCTTGAAAGCCTTGGACTGCGCCTCTCCCTTTCTCAGAGACCTGGGCTCTGCTAAACTTCCAATCTTTCAGAGAGAGAGAGAGAGAGAGAGGGTTTAACTATAACTCTCTTGTGTTTTATTTGAAACGGTGGTTTGGGTTATTTTTCTGGCTGGTTTACCGTGGAGTTGGAGTTGAAGGGACTGATGGTTTTTTCAGCTTCAAATTCCGTGCTCATAATCTGCAAAGATGCAGCTGGCGTTGCAGGTATTATTATTCTCTTCAACCCCTTTTTAAGTTGTGGGTTTTTCTGTGAGCATTGTCTGAACTGTTATTGTTTTTTGGATTTAAATTTTTCCTTAATTAAGAACTGGAAATTAACCATTAAAGATTAAACCTTTACTATTGAAGAACTTGTTGGTTTTTGGTATTGCATTTATTGCAAAAGGAAAGGAAACCCCTTTTTTGGTGGATGTGTGATATTCCAGCAGGTTAATTTTTGTGGGAACTGTTTGGCTCTGTTGTGTTGGATTGTGATGGAAGAGAAGATTGTTGATTTCTAGTCAACTGGGCAAAAGTCTTCATGTTAGTTCAGCAGCCCAGGTTATAGTTTGATTTCAGGATTGTTAGTTCAAAGTCGGTATCAACGAGAGTTTTGAAATCCGAAAAGATACCGATGTTATGTTATAGTGATTAGAGAGAACTGTAAATATATGAAACCAAGTGTTTGTGCATCACCAAATAATTCTCTTTTTGAGGGGCTCCCAAAGCATCACGCGAAAAGTCAAATTTCAAAGCTTTAGCAGCAATAAGGAAGTAATTTGATTGTATTGTCATGTGTTTATTTTCATGACTGTTCTCGGGTTTAAACATCTTCCTCTCGCCCTATTTAGTAGAAATTTCGATGCTAGGAATATGGCATTTACTGAAAGCAATGTCCCGATCGCATTCTATTGTCTTTAAAGGTTTTTGGCTTCCAAAAATGCTGTACTTTTACTGAGCTACAACAATGCATTCGACTCTGAGCAAAAACGCACATTCACATGTTAGGTTGACTTGAAGCTTTTGCTTATAAATGTGGGATTTGCCCATCTAAGTGGCTACTCGATTTCAGATGCTTTAACTTCCATGTTTTAGTACTTTCTGAGGCTTACTGTGCTCAATAACAAATTCAGAATATCAGACATCACTAATTTGCGTTGAACTATAACGGCATGTTTGTGTTACACTACAATTTTTAAATAATAATGCCTGGACATGTGTGCAAATCATGTCTTAGAACTTTAAAAGGAGAAACGCCCAGTTACACCGGCAATTTAAATATAATAATATTTAAAAAAAAAATCTTTCCCACTATATCAAATTCTGAGTGTTGAATCGTATTGTCACATGCATGTGTATGTACAAATATATATATATATATATATGTATGTGTGTGTGTGTGTGTGTGTGTGTGTGTGTGTGTAGTATATTACAAGTGTAGTGTTTGTGAACGCTATTACAAGGCATTTTGGGCCTTTTGGCCATGTAAAGCTTCTAAAAGCTGTTAATTGTGTTAAATTGACCATGTGGTCAATGTGATCAACAGCCTGTGGTGCTTTCTGATTCTCGCAATTGAATCCATGATAATTATGATATATGTATATAGTATGTACACATATTGGGGTTCCACTTATTTTTAATATCTGTTGCAGGGAACATCTTTGCTTTTGGGCTGTTTGTTTCACCAGCGTAAGTTTTGATCGGTTTGGTAATACTTAAATGTCATTGTCAGAAAACATGAGAAAGAGAACGATTTTTATTTCATTTACTCCCCGGTTTGTGTTTTTAACTGGCTTTATTTTCTTACTTTCAGACACACATTTAGAAGAATAATAAGAAACCATGCCACTGAAGAGTTCTCAGGGCTCCCATACATATATGCCCTTTTGAACTGCTTGATCTGCACGTGGTATGGATCGCCTGTTGTATCTTCTGATAACATATTGGTTATGACAGTCAATTCAGTTGGTGCGGTGTTTCAATTAGTGTACATAACCCTCTTCATAATATATGCTGAGAAAACAACAAAGGTTACTTGTACTACTCACAGTTGTTACCCTTAGTGAAGTTTCTGAAAGCCTTATTATGTTCTAAGCGTCGTTAGTTCCCTCTATCTTTGCAGGTGAGGATGCTGGGCTTGCTGGCAGCAGTTTGTGGTCTAATTGCAATCATAGTCCTTGGGAGCTTGCAAATTACTGATGCTGCTACGCGCCGGCTAGTTGTTGGACTGCTTAGTTGTGCTTCTTTAATATCAATGTTTGCGTCTCCTTTGTTTATAATTGTAAGTTAATCCAAGGCATTTGCGTTACTTGCTTTATTTTGGTATAAGTTGGTATCAATTATGTATTTTGTTGTGTGACCTTATTTACTTTGTTATGTTTTTGCAGAACTTGGTGATCCAGACACAGAGTGTTGAATTTATGCCATTCTATCTCTCCCTTTCCACCTTCCTAATGAGCACCTCTTTCTTGCTTTATGGAATTTTTAATTTTGATCCCTTCGTTTATGTAAGATTTCCTTGCGGCACATTTTCTCTATTTTTTTCTTAATTTTCAACAAGGATATTTGGCGCCGTCAATCCAGTTTAATGGTTTCTCAGGTCTAACAGTATCATTCTTTATGCATTTCAGGTCCCAAATGGAGTAGGAACCATTTTGGGGATTGTACAATTAGCGTTGTACTTTTATTATAAGGATTCGTCTAAAGAAGACTCCAGAGAACCGTTGTTAGTTTCATATGAATAAATCAGTTCCGGCAACAAGAAAAGTGCATGTGTTTTGACTTTGACGTAAGTGTTGTCTTTTATCTATTTTATTTATTGCAACAGGAAACCATATTCTTCTCATTTCTAGCATGTACAAGTCTGATCTTTCTGAGTGGCAAATATATCGCAAATAAATGCTATATATGCTCCATTTCCCTTGCACAAAATAATTTGGTGGCCTGGGTAATGGGTTTCCCTTCCCTGAATAGTTGTGTAAATGTAAAGTTAATGTCATGCCAATCTTATGAATTCATCTTTGACTGTTAATAGGTGAGAACGAATCTTATCAAGTAGGCAAAACGATTGAAGTGAAGAGTGGTGCTTGTTACCAACTTGAAAGCAAAAAGTATGTTCTTCGGCCTTTCAATCTCCTCGGCGGCTCGGGTCATCCCCCTCCCACTCCCTCCCTCCTCGTCTTCTGTTGTTTATGTGTGAAAGTGCATCTATGAGTATCATTGATATTTTGAAGAGTTTGTCACACTACTTTCCCCATTTTTTAATCGGTAGCATTCATGAATTGGTATGACTTCTACGATGGAATTGTTTAAGATCGTGAAATCAACTTCCTTCTCATCATTCCTACATCAACTTGAAACCTGTAAAGCCCTTTTTTATATGGCTTTAGCAGCTTCACTGTTGGTATATCTCAAGGAAAAGAACGGAAGAAGTCTCCTGCCTCAATGCAGTGCCGCGGTTTCAATTCCACTTTCCTTTCTCAGCTTCTTTTTGTATACGTGATTTGTGATTGTGCCTGCCTGTTTCAGAATCAATCATGAAATACTTTACTCTTTGCTTGTGTTTCTGTTTTGTATTCGTATTCTTTTAGGGAGTTTAGGAAAATTCAATCGTCTTCTGAATTATAAACTTTCTTGTAGTAAAGCATAAAACATTTAACAAGTTTAATTGTTGACTCATACACCTCAAGTTTTAGAAGAAACATTCTAGCAAACCATCAGAACATAGCAGAAATACTATCTTCACTAGAAACCTCCGTTCCGAAAAAACACGGGAGGGTTTAAAAGAAACGTGGGTAGCAAGCTTAGGTACTTGTGGCATGAGAGTAGGCTGTGAGCAGAAAGTTTTAATTTAGACTGAAAGGAACTATAAGATCCACTGATGATTAGCTGATAGCAATAATTCTGCAGAAACAAGTTCTTCGATATCTTTACTGCCAAGCTTTCTACGATATTTGTTGGTTAACTTATGGAGTTTCAACGAAACTCCGTTTATAGATTTTCTTGAACGTGGATGGGAAAGGGAGATTAATTTTGAACATGGGAACCTCTATGGATCATCAAGTTAGCACTCGAAAGTAGTCATTCTGCACTGGATCCTCCCTCGTCTTTTTCTTTATAGACGAGTTTAGAATGACTCTTTCGGAATGCCAATAACATTTCTCTATTCATCGTCGGATGAAGCGAGAAGCGATCATTCTCTTAAGGTGCACACTATGTTTCTCTGTCATTGGACACAAAACCTTCATAATGCACGTCATTGGTAGCTAGATCACATATCTTCTCTTCATTTTTTCCTTTCTCACAAAGGGTTATTATATATATTGAAGAAAACTGGACCACATGGCTACTGAAATCCCTACCACACTGTGTTGGTAAATCTTTTTAGAACATTTCTGTTAGAAAAACTACAGCAAGTCCCTCAAAGTTGTTCTGCCAACACCACCAGTATTTTCCTGCACATCAAACCAAAAACAATATGTTGATTTAGAAAGAAGCAACAATTGATCAAAAAATAAGGTTTCTGTTCGGTCTCAATGTACACAATGAGCAATCGATAAATGTCCGTGTTTTGCCCGGATTTACGTAATTTACAGACAATTGATGTTTGAATTTGAATGAATAATCCTCTAAATTTTAGTATTGAAGGTAGAGAAGAATGGTTTTTCGTCCTCCCTTCTAATACTACCATTTTTGGGCGGATTGGAATTGATAAGTTTTCTTTATGAACCTCTTACGAGGCATGATGCATTTTCCCACTGAACTTATACTAAATTGGTTTCTAGAAAAGGAGAATGTAAAAGAAAAGTCGTGGCGATAGTCTACACAGCAAAGAAGAAAATTCAAACTTGAGTGCATAAGGAGAGCATCTTGCTTTAGCTAACTTGATGAAGCCGAGATCGGCAGATGTTTAATGTGTCATGTGATCACTACACTACTACATATATGCACAGAAAAATGTCTTAGTCTCTGCATGCTAAAGATTGTGAAATTGGTTATCAACTAGCAAATTTATGATCTCGGCAAATAATTAGATAAATTTAATCAGTTAAAATTCAAAAGAAAAAAGTAGTGCGTTGATAATTTTACCTGGTTTCTACTTTCCTTGTGGGAGTCGCACAGAGGACGACCTCTTTCATCATAGAGAATAAGCCCACTGAATCTAGGAAGCTCACACTTCTCCCCCATAAGTATAGGTCTCTGCCACACAGGAGAGTCCGAGTTATGGCTCCGCCACCCCACTTCAACCTCAACCCTTTTGTCCAGCAGCGGCAGCGGCAGCGGCGTCTCTCTCCAGCTCCCGCCCCGCCTCTCCTCCCACTTGCTCCTTCTGCTCCACCGCACCGAGCTCACCAACGCTCTCGTTATCGACCCCCAACCACAACTCGGCTCAGACCATTTCGGTTGTCCTACTACAGCCTCTCGCTGGCTGCTCATCACAAGCTGCTGCTCCTGCTTCCTCTGAGCCTTCTTTAGCAAAACCGTCACCGCCATGCAAAGACCGATGACTGCGAAGGCAGCGGAAACTAAGAGGAGAAATGCTTGTTGGGTTGAGATCTTCCACTTGTCTTCTAAATTCCACAAGGCTTCCATGGAATTCCCTTGTCTCCTTATATGGTGTGCAGCAGCAACAAAGTAAGTTAGATTCTTGATGGTTTTGTATGGGGAATATTTGGGAAGGTAGAAAAAGAATGATGATTTCTTATACGTAGAAAGGTGCATGCAGTAATTCTGCATTAATGATAGTGTACGGTCTACACGTGAAGGTCCACCGCCTGGCTGCAGGGCTTGGTTGCTCTATTTGGTTGAGTTTTTACGACCGTTGGGGAGTAAAGGCAGTCATGGGGTCTTCATGGTTGTTTTAAACCCTAATTAAACATCTCTCTCTCTCTCTCTCTCTCTCTCTCTCTCTCTCTCTCTCTCTCTCTCTCTCTCTCTCTCTCTACCACTACTACTACTGACATGAGTGCAGGATGACAAAGCGAGAGTGCGGATAATTTTGCTTTGAGAGAATAGAGGCAAAAGTGATAACCTTTCAAGTTTTCGTTGTGTATGTGTTTGATACGGTTGGATTCGTTGATAATTGTAGTCGAACTTGAGACTAATTGACGTAGCACAAGTGTATAAGGATTATAGACGTAAATTCTTGAAGAATCGTTAATTTGGAATCCACCAGAAAATAGAGATAATCCCAAAAGGTTGTTTGTTTAATTGATGATTGAATAAGTACATTGAAACACTCAAAGGCTTTAAGTAGACTGATTACGACTTCTTGAACAACTTAAAGGACTCCAACAATTAAAATGACATATTTCGACATTAATAAGATGACAACTCAAATGTTCGATTTTTATTACGAAAATTAAAATGCTATTTTGGAAGTTGAAATGATCTTAGATGGTCAAAATTCATCGTATGTCACAACAAAGCAATGTGTTTGACTCGTGTTGTTGTTCCCTTCCTGAAAATGTATCATGGGCCCAAATCGAAGCTTGTACACCAAATCCGTAAATTTCCATTGCGTCCTTTTGCCTTTCGACGGTTCATTTCCTCTTAAATCCATTTTGCCATCTGTTTTACATCACTAATTTACTTAGTAAATTTATCTTTAATTATATAAAATTTTGAAAGTCCTCGTCCAAACGCAAATGTAGGACTAATTGCCGTTATCATTTCCTTGGAAAGGGATCCTCTTTGTATCCCTTCCACCTAATCCACCAAGGCCATAAATTTAGGCCTTTGAAATTTGATCTAACGGCTAAAAATAGAGGTCTACTTTAAAAGTTATATATAATAACTTTAGTTATTATATTAAATTTCAAATGCTCGAATTTGTGACTTTGGTGAATTAGATGAAAAAGATCCGGAGAGAGGATCCCTTTCCCATTTCCTTGTCATAAAGAGATTTGACATTTCTTGGGTTGAATGTGACACGATGACCACAAACAATGTTATGGTGTGAGGACAATCAATGATGAAATAGGAAGCAAGGGATGTGGTTCCATCAACACTTGCACATGCATGCATTTAGATAGAAAAAAAAAGTATTGGAGTTGCATGTGTGTGTTTTTAACAGGAGTAACTTATATGATACGGAACATTGTTATGTTAGTGTATTTGTGATATAAAGTCTTTCCGATTTTTAATAAACATGTGGTGGTGTAGATTATTTTGTTTTGTCGATTGGTGATTTATTCATTGAAGAGAAGTCAATAGCACACAACTTAGAAATCTTGCAAAATTAGGCAAGATGTTGAGAATAAGAGACCTGATATGAGTTTATAAATAAGTTAGCTACACCCTATATTCCTAGTTAGTTTTATAGTGAAACTTCAATTTCTTCACAAGCAAAAGTAAAAAAAAAACAAACAAATTAGTATATAGAGCACGACGCCACTCATGAATTATGAAAGATGGGCTAACACCTCGTTTGAAATTGCTTTTAAAATAACTAGAAACGCTTTTGATGAAATTAATTTTGGATTTCAAAAGCACTTAAAATGCTTTTTCAAAAAAGCACCATATATATACTTCTTACTGGAACACTTTCAAACAGCCCAAATGTGTTTTTCTAGAATTCATTTAAATTTTTATTAATGATTGGTTTCAAAAACATTTTAAGCAAAAACACTTTAATCATTTTAAAAATACTTCCAAACGAGTTCGAAATAGTTATGCTATTTCACTTGTAAGTGAAATACATTTAGATTCAACTTGCGTGAATAACAAGTTTGACGTTAAATTATGGCTGACTCATTGTGTTGGATTAATCTTGTTTTTGGATGGCTCCTAACTAAACATGCCATCCGAAAATGACTTGGGCCCAATGGCCCATCACACAAAACTCGCATAGCACTCTTTAGTCTTACAATCTAGTGATATTTTTCGTAATTTGTAAGTGTATGACAAACACTTTGCAAAGCCACATTTTCCAATATCGTTTATTAAAAAAAAAAATTAAAATATAAAAAAGAAAAAGAAAAAAGAAATTCTACTTCCAATTCCTCCTTCCTTCTCCTTCACAAGACAGCCCAGCGAGGAAAATCTCATGTGCTAGGGTTTCTGAACCACTCCAAGCTCGTTCAGAGACGGAATCCATGCCCAGAAGCCACTCCGTACGACTCTCTTAGCCCTCTACCTTCCCAAAGGTTATTAATTTCTACAATTTGCGCTTTTTTCCTACTCTTTCAATTACATTCGTCGAGTATCACTTTACCTTCCGCAGGATATAATTCCTTTTCTGTTTGGTTGGCGCAAAAAATTTAAATATGATTCGAATTTTTTGAATGTAATTATCCCAGTTGGTTTCAGTTCTGCTGGGTTGTAATAATTTTGGGAATTCTGATTTTTTTTTTAGTTTCTTGTGTTTTCTTGGCCACCAAACGTAGGGTTAGGTAGATGGATGTGGATTAAATTGATGGATTATAATTTCGATTTTGTTTTAATATAGTTGAGTGAGTTAGAAGAAAGAGACTTGGTTAGAATTATGCTTTCAAATGTTTAAAATTTGAGGTTTCTAGCTGGGTTTTGATTGTTTGGCTGAACTTTTAAGGTTGATGGTGGCTGTGAGAAATAAGTTCTTAGTTGGTAGATAATTGAGATTAGTTTTGATGTCATTCAGGTTTGATTCTGAACGGGCTTGGTTGATATTTTTGAGAAGCGCATATTTTTATAGTTGAGTCTTTGAGTAAAAGAAAGTCATGTCTGGAAGAAATCGTGGACCACCTCATGCTGGATTGCCCCCTCCGGTTCATGAATCTCCATATGGAAGAGGACTTGGGCCGATACCCCATCCAGCATTAGTCGAGGAAATGCGAGAATCTCAGCTTGGCATGGGTCCCAGACAACGTCCTCCCCACCCTGCAATAATAGAGGAGCATCTTGCGGCTCAACATCAAGATATACAAGGACTTCTAGGTGATAACCAAAGGCTAGCTGCAACCCATGTCGCACTTAAGCAGGAATTGGAGGCTGCCCAATTTGAGTTGCAGCGAATGGCTTACCATGTTGATTCACTGCGG
Organism: Pyrus communis; assembly: GCF_041283825.1. Classification (NCBI taxonomy): domain Eukaryota; kingdom Viridiplantae; phylum Streptophyta; class Magnoliopsida; order Rosales; family Rosaceae; genus Pyrus; species Pyrus communis. Next base: position 29,887,716 of record NC_142575.1, read on the forward strand.
GCAGACAAGGATGTTCAAATGAGAGATTTGTATGACAAGTCTGTTCGTTTGGAAGTGGACCTTCGTGGAGTTGAGGCCATGAGGAATGAACTTCTTCAGGTTCGTACTGATATCAAGGAGCTCACTGCTGCGAGGCAGGACCTCTCGGCTCAGGCACAAGCGATGACACAAGATTTGGCTAGAATGACTGCTGATTTGCAACAAGCACCAGCTTTGAGAGCAGAAATTGAAGCAATGAAACAGGAATTGCAACGTGCTAGGTAGATTTTGCATGATTTATTATTGTGCTTGAATTTAATTTTTATGTTTTGACTATAATCTATGGATTTGTTTTAACCTTATGAGTTTTTGGTTGCATTTAGAGCTGCCATTGAGTATGAAAAGAAAGGATATGCAGAGAATTATGAGCATGGTCAGATCATGGAGAAGAATTTGACATCGATGGCTAGGGAGCTGGAGAAACTTCGTGCAGAAATTGCTAATACTGAGAAGAGAGCACGAGCTGCAGCTGCTGTTGGAAATCCAGGTATACATTGGAACTTTTTTAAATTGGTTGTCACAGTCACATTGAAGCCATATGCACAGATTGATGATAATTATATGTTATATGTTCTTTACTTGGAGCTTCACATGAAATTGCTGTGGGTTGTCTTTTAATTTTCTCTAAAGTTGTAGGTTATAATGCAAATTATGGCAATCTTGAAGCAGGATATGCAGGAAATCCCTATCCTGCCAACTATGGCATGAATCCTGTAAGTTTTGTTCTCTTTCATGAATTCATAATAGGCGTTGTGTGTGTGCATGCCTGATTAAAGCATTGATGTTTTTGTTTTGTATGTGCCCACGCAATAATGCATATCTGTGTAAACTGCTGGGCTATTATGCATGCATTATTTTCCTCTAAGTGAGGATATGTTTTCATTAGTTCCTCCCTCATTGTTCAGGTACATAGTGGTGCTGAAAATTTTCCTCAGTATGCTCCTATGCCCGGTTCGTCAGGTGCTTATGACATGCAGCGAGCTCAGGGACACAGATAAGCTAGTTCATCCATGATGCTGAGCCCCCGTCCTGACTGGTATCTTGGCTGCAACGTATTAGATGCTTAGATCTGTGATTGAAGTGTTATCTGATAGTAGACATTTTGGAAATTTTCTTGTTTATTTGGCCTTTAGTAACTGTACCTAAACACATCACAAATCATATTGCCTTGATGGTGCAGTAAAGTTTTCATAATTTGGTGTTCTTTGATGCACATATTGTACTATGTTCTCTAAAATGAATTTCATTATGATATCAATGCTCCGTTTCCTTAATATATAAACATTGCCAGCTGTTGTATATAGATAGCTGATAATATTTTCTGAATTTTGTTTGTACTTTTTTTGTGCTCTTCATATATCAGATGCTTGGTTTGTTAGGTCAGTTTGTTGAATTTTGTCCGGTTTGAAGCAAGAACATTGCTAGTGTTTTACAGTCCCTTGATTGTGAATTCGTGTCATTTACTTGTGAACTCTGTTATGTTAGCAAATATGGTTTATTAATACTCTTCCTATTTGTTGTTTAAGGTTAGTTTCTCTTTGCATCTTGTTTGCCCATATATATTAAGGCTAATTAGGTTTCTGCCCTAGAAGCTTTCTTGCTTGTGCACTTTGGATTACTGTAGTGTTAGGGGAGCAGTCCTGCTAGAAGAAATTTTACTAGAAGCACAACAATTTTTTATCAAAGTCCAAGTGCTTTTACAATCCTAAAGGACTGTTAAGTTTTCTGTCGAACATTTTCAGAATCACTTTTGGTTATTTGAAAGCGTTCTTCCAAATGCTGTGCCAAACAGGCCCAGAATGTTTATAAGTTGATCTTTGATAATTGGTAGTACAACTTCTTCAATTCATATGAGGACTCAAGTTCTTTATCATTGTAGCTTGTCATTTCTTCTTTCCTTATTATTATGTAAGCACTTGGTGAATTTGTTTTGTGCTAACCTATGATCAATGTATTTTTTATATTTCTATACCTAGGGTTTCTTGTTCCCCTTTTGTATTAAGCAATATTGTTATTTTCCAGTCTGTTGACTTTGTACATCTTGTAATATTTGTCCATTCTATTATATTATCGTTGCCTCATTTTCGTATCATAATGGTCGTGCTAGCTTAGCTAGCTTAAAACTCAGGAAAGTTAACTTTTCATGGAATCATATAAAGGAAGAAAATATCACACAACCACACACATGAGAAGATAAACGCTCTAAAACTACTGTATTATTTTGTATAGCCCACATTAAATTAACATGGTGTGAATCAACTCTTCATGTTTATTTGGTGAGTTGGTTATGATTTTGATTTTAATGTTTGGAGATACCAGTTGTGGAGTTTTGGTTGTATTTGGCGAGACTCAGACTCTAATTACAAACAATTAGTCAGACATTTTTTTAATTCATGCAAAATTATTCAAAAGAGTAAGCTTTGTGGGATTGGTAATATCATTTTTAGTTCCAAAACAAGGAATAAGGAAGAATTCATTTTGAATCTGTAAAAGGTGTAGCAACATCAATTAATATTAGAACTGCATGTAAAAATTTCTTTGGATATTGGACTGAATACTCAAGGACAGACCATTAACTTATTATATTTCATAGATTTAATAGAAAATTGCCGTTTAAGATTTTGTTTGCCATTGTTTTACTGTTAGTGCTAATAACCAAATTTTTGCAGCAGTACATAAACAAACTTGTTAGCCATGGGCTTTATTTTAGTTTTGTTAGACATTGTTGGGTGGCTTATGTTGTAATTTGGGGGTCTCAAGTGAGTATGTTGGTTTCCATTGAGTTATGCTGCTCATGAGTGGAAGCGCTCCTCAAAATCACTTACAATCACCGGTGCAGGCTGGCTGTGAAGTTTGAATGAGCTGTTACCCCTTGCTTGATTTGTTATGTCCAGGAAACCTTTGCACCCAGGAAACTTGATTCTGTTTGGAAGTCAATTTTCACTGCTGATAATTTGAGTTAGATTCCTTGTATCTGTTTTCTTAGTGGAACAATTTAGTTAGTTTGTCGGCACGGCTAGGAAAATCTTAGTAAAGTGGTCCTTCTTTCTCTCTCTTCTATCTCCCCTCGTTCTCTTCGCTCATTGTGCATGGCATATGTGGAACAGTAAGTTTGTCGGCACGGCTAGGAAAATCTTAGTAAAGTGTTCCCTCTTTCTCTCTCCTCTCATTGTGCATGGCATATGTAAAGAGAGGTCTTCATTCTTCCCCTTCACTTTTGACTTATGGATTATAAGTTCTATAGTCATTCATTTATTTATTAAAACTATGGTGAGACAATTTGTGGGACAACGGGAGTCGACTGTTCAAGGCATAGATTTTTTAGTTGTGAACTTGTGAGAAAGTGCTCAATTTTTTGATGAGTTTTTTCAGTGAGTTTAGTTCATGAGATGCTCTTAAGGAAACTTTCTTTCCGTATCTCGCTTCTTTTAGAACAACAACAGCATAAATGTAAGGAGTGTATTCATAGCATGAGGTATGCTGTTCATTGAGAAGACTTTCAACAATGGAGCTGCAGAATGAGTTTCCAGTCAAGTAAGTGATTTGAATTTCTGACTTTTCCCAGTCTTTGTTTGTTCTTCTATGTTTTTCTAAATATTCCCCTCTTAGTTGTTACCGCAAAATTGGGTTTTCTTTAGAACTGGACTCATAAGTTTTGTGTCCAAACCCCTTGTCAGTGGCATTTTTTAGGAAGTTCCTTGTGATCTGTGGTTGAGGTAGTTTGGTGCTTGGTATCCTTGATCCTCTCTTTTACGTCTGTTGGGTCTTAGACTTCAAATCAATGGACTAATGTTTTAGACTTCCATGGTTGCACCTTGGCAGCACGTAGGATTTTATTCTCAGGATATTTTGTTTTGCATTGTTACTGTGATGGGCAAGCTCTGACTGATTCGTATTTCAGGTCTGCTATGTGTGTAGTTAATGTAAAGTTAATTAGAGCTTGCTTTCCTTCTTGACTGCAGTATTTTATATCATAATTTACTAGGAGCAGCAAGTAAAGCTGGATATAAAATTGGATAGTATTTTGGTAGAACAAAAGCCATTTTGGATACTTTGGATATCAAGTTTAGAATGAAAAGGCTTTACATTGAAGCATGAGGTACTCTTGTTACGAGCATAAGGGAATATAACCTCTTTTGGTTTAGGTATGCAAGGGTTGTAATGAAGCATCTGAGTTGTGGTGCACTATCGAGCTTAATGTCATCTGATGAGAATTTGAAATTACTGACTATGAAATTTTTTTAAAGTATTCATAGTCGAATTAGTCTAGGAGGAGCTGATGTTTTCGGTTGACAGCATTCTTTCTTTTCTTGGCAACATGAAATACATTGCCTGGGTTTGGACCATGAAACCCCCCTTGGTAGATTTACCACCAGCTCTCACCACAGAAACTTTATGCGCAACATTTAGTTTGTGTAGTGCGTTCCATTATGGAAATCACAACTTCATGATCTTAAAATGGTACATGATTTTTCTTTTAGCTTTTACTAGAGCACGGCACTGTTTGGAAGATTATATATGATTCAACTGCTTTATTTGGGTGTTATTTTATACATAGGACTAAATAAACGCATAACTAACTTTCAGATGTAGAACTTTTTATTTAGGCTCTTATGCTGATCTGATCTGATGGTTTAAGCCTTACGTCAGGGCTGCTTAGTTTTCTCTCTGCCTGATACACTAGTTCATCAATCTGATTATACTGCTACCGAAATTTTTTTCCTGTTTTTTGGGGAGGGTGACAGAGGCAGTGTTTAGCTAGTTTATGCATTCAAGTATGTTAAACTCATTTTAGGAAGCTGTATATTGGAGCAGGGTTTAGCTGCATTTGGTACCCTATTGCATGACTTTTCTCGAGTGGAATGGAGATATGAATCCATAACTAATGCTGTATCCTATTGAATTTGTGTTTAATCAAGTCTGTCTTTATGTCCTATTTTCTCTTGAGTTTTGTTCATGATCACTTGCCTCTCTTAGAAATTAGAATTGAGGAAATGCATACATGTTTATATGCTTATCTGGTCTCTGATATTCTTCATGTATGTCTTCATCTCCAGGTTCACAACCTTTTGACCCTGCAAATCTGCTGCCTTCCACGTATGTCCAATGTTCTCTCTAGTTCTGCTCACGATTTCAAATCTGCTCATGAGGTATGTTTAGCCATTCAACTTTGCACCTTTCTTTTTTGGTTTATCATTTCGATACTACTGCTATTTTTGTTTTGTAATTAAACACAGAATACATTATAAATGAGGTAATAGTACCATTGTAGAATTTTTTTTTGAAAAAGAAGACGGATACATGATGTAATAAGCAAATTGGGAGGATACATTATAAGCTACAGTTGAAAATATTGAATGGGCTCATGTGTGGTGATGCAAGATTGATACTCTTACTAAAGTGACTTGGAAAGTTAGAGCCATGATGCTAGAAATAGTTGTCACATAGGTTAATCTAATGAATTTCCAAAATAAGCTTATGAGAAGAGTGAAACTTTGCAGAGAGAACAAGGGATTTAGGGTTTTAAAATCTGGATAAAGGTTTCCTAAAAGGTGAAAGAGAATCTTTAATTAATATGCAATGGCTAAAGGTGACGATTGACGATTAAACCTCATGGATACCTGTGTTTCAGATTAGACATACACGGATTTGTGGGGAGATTGTAAATGTTGTTGGCAAGAAAGAATCAGCTTGACTCTGGTGGTTCAAGTGGCTCTTGAGAATAGCGACATAGTTACTTTTGTGCAGGTTTAATGAGAGAACTCAGGTTAAGGTTTTATGGGTCAGTTAAAGTCTACATTTTCAGAAGGAATAAAAAAATATAACCCAGGGGATTACTTCAATTCCTATGCCGCTTAATTTTAAGTTCCGTGACACAGTGCTCAAAGAAAGCTCAAGGGTTGCTGGAACCGTCTTGAATTGAATAATCCCCGTATATGTTAGCAGTTAGATTAGACAAAGACAAGAAGAGAGGGAGTGATTGGAGGGGAGAGATGAAAAAAGAGGAGACTCGGGTAAAAGTAGGGCTCCACCAACTTGGTTTGATTTTGTCTAAAATATTGGGCCCACAATCAAACATAAGTTCTCACAATGATCAATTACTCTTCACACATACACAAAAAGAATGTTGAATTACTCTGACAAGTCTCCATTGAAAAAATAAAAAGAGGAGACATTTCAGACAGTATATATGTGTACTAGGATATATTTAACTACTGAAAATTTATAAGCTGATTCATTTTATTTTCCTTATTAAGTACTTAATGTGTGGTTCAAACCAGTTCCCAATCTTCCTCTCCTTCGTTAAAGAACCATTGACGACTCAACTCCTTACTATCTGGATTGGTCAGCTTCAATTTGTGGAAGAGGCCAAAAACCTTCCTTTTAGAGTCGTCAACCTAGTTCCTCTTATGGAAATGCCTTGTGAAAGCTTTACTGTGGACACAGTTGATGATCCATTTGGGGCAGAGCAATTGATTGCTTCGTAATAACCCACTGAAATCCTTCTAGTAGTGTTTCAACCTAGTCTAGAAGTCTTGTGGACGCAGGTGTTGGAGTTTAGTGTATGATTGCTCCATAGGAACACATTGAAAATCAAATAATCGTGTCCGAATTTGTGGGTCAATAAACATGATTCACAAGTGCTAACCATGTTTGGCTCGACATTATTTGCATTTTTACGTTTGTATGCAAATGTTTTTATGAATTTATTGCAAGTATTCAAAGAGTTCTGTTGTATGCAATTTATTTGATGAGTTGAATTATATTCTCAGGTGGTGATTTCTGTATTGTGGCACAAGCTAAAGGCAAGAATGGTTTGGTTCCCTGTTATCTTAATGCAACGAACAAACAACCAGGTGGTTCGATGTTATGATCGAATGTTGGCCGACCATAAATGGTATCCTCCTGCGTACTACGTACTACTTTAATCAGAAGCCACCAGGCAAGATGTGAGAGTTGGCATAATTGGAAACCAAAATGATTTATGCTCAACCGTTTGTAAGATACTAATTTTGTGTTTGGACGAGGGGTTGTAGTAGTACCAAGGGATTTAGTAAGGACTGTAGATGTGCACTGCAAAGCATTTGATTGATGCATTTGAAATGACTGCTTACAAGGAGCCATTTGAGGGTAGTCTTTCGGTCTCTAGGATTGGATTGGAAGGATAACTTTCTATTTTTCAGGGTAAATTGAGGGTAGTCTTTTGCTGGGTATTATAATTCTCCTGGGTTTGTTTTGATATATTTACAAAGTTCCCTTTTCCCTGCATGCATTATTGTAGGCGGAAACTTACGAATACAAATTTCGGAATCGAGCCCAAGATGAAACGGAGTTGGATACATACCGTAGGTAATGTAGACGGGGTTGATACCGAACGTATAGGTAATGTGGTATATGGCGGCGGCGGCGGCGGTGGTGATTATGAGGGTGTTGGTGGCATAAATGGTGGTGGCTTCTGGAAAAGAGGTGGCGACGGTGGAAGTGGAAAAGAGGTGGTGGTGGTTGCTTTATTACACAAGGGAGAATGCATAAGAAACACAATAATGGTAAACAATGTCATAAAAACGTTCATTAAAGCTCTCCTCTACTTTTTATGATCTCAAATCAAACCAGACTCATTCTCTCTTTCAATACATATTTCTTTAGCCCTTTTGCAATAAATTAAAAAAAAAAAAAAAAAACCAAGAAATACTAATAAAGAGGAATAAAGAGGCGTCGAAAAGGCAATAAAAACTAAAAACGACATGGTTACCAAGTGCCATCCGTTGTTGGAATGGAAGTGCCTCGTTACTTTAAGAGAAATCTAGATCTCGACTGCCATGTGCATGTTAGATGACGAAGAGCCGGTTGCAAAACACTGTAAACACCTGAAAGCGAAATCAGGTACTCACTAGCCGGAGAGGGAGAGGCAGAGGGAGAGGGAAAATGCAGTCGTCACTCTCGTATCCCCATGGAATCACAGGCTTCTTCAAATTCCAACCGAACCCCATTTCAAACCAATCGCCACTGACATCCAAATCATTCCCCTTCTCTCACTACACCAACACGTCTCTTTCCTCCTCTTCTTCCATTCAACTCGTTCTAAGATCCCACTGCAACTCGCAACCACAATTTCCCAGCAAACCCACTTGGCATCTACCCTCGAATCCCTTTTCACCGATACCAACAGCCAAGAACGCACGATTACCACTAGCTCCGCTTCACTGCGGCATTTCGTCGAACAGCTCCAACGCAAATGCGACTAGGAGTTTCAGGGATTGGGTTGAACTGGTTGGTGAGGCTGTGTCGACTGCATTTCCGATTTGGGTTTCTTTGGGGTGCCTGTTGGGGCTCCTCAAGCCGAGCTCCTTCAATTGGGTCACACCCAACTACAACATCTTTGGTTTAACACTGACCATGCTCGGCATGGGTATGACCCTCACTTTTGCCGACCTTCGTGGCGCCTTGGCTATGCCCAAGGAGTTGCTTGCTGGCTTTGTTCTTCAGTACTCGGTCTGTAGCTCCACATTTCATATGTATAATAATGCTTATATTTACTTGGTACATAATTGAATCGAATACTGAATGTCGTTCCCTACATTTTGTTTGATGCATATAGCTCATTTGTTGTAGTAATTAGCCTTTGCGTTCATATCACATAAAATCGTTGATATTTGTATTAATTTTCCAGTTCAAGCCTTCAAGGAAATGTCTTTTTTTTTTTGGCGACTCCGAATATATAAATTTGTTTAGCACTCTTTACCCCTGCAGAGTTCATCCTCCTGTTATCTTAGGCTCCAGTGTCAACAACTTTGATCTTGCAAACATTTCTAACTCCATGTTGTTTTGTACTGGGGTTAAAAATTATGGTTATGTGTCCTTCGATCTGTTTAGGTGCAAATGTGTAACATTTACTATTTAAATGGTGAGTACTACTTGCAGGTGATGCCTTTATCAGGATATTTTGTGAGCAAGCTTTTGAATTTGCCATCGTATTATGCAGCTGGTTTGATATTGGTTGGTTGCTGCCCAGGTGGTATGTATCTGTGCCAGTCTTTTCGTAGATATCGTTGTTATGTTTACTCAATCTTCACCGCTCTTTCTGAATACAATTTTCCCCCGGTTAATTCTTTGCAGGAACAGCAAGTAACATTGTAACTTATATTGCACGGTACATGAATCATCTGAAATAGTATCAACTTGTCGTAATTGTCCCACCCCTTTATGTTGCCAGCCCCAACAGAGTGTTGGTGAGTTGGATGGGTATGTTATATTGAAAAAATATTACAGGATTGGCACGCCTACATTTCACTTGCACCTTGCGTACCATCTTGCTGCTGAGATGAATAGGACCAAAAGGGATGATGCTAAAACTTTCAAAAACTAGGGTGACAAAAGTCTACTTTACTTTTTTCCCCTCTCCTGGCCAGAGGATCTGATGACCTTGTTGTTTTTGCAGTGGAAATGTGGCACTTTCGGTTTTAATGACAGCAGCAAGCACTTTATCAGCCGTGGTTGGTAAACTGACATAAATTTCTTTTGATATTTTTTTGTTCTTTAAGTGGTGTACTGGTATGGTCCAAATTTTTGCACATACATTGAAAACTGGTTAGAAAGATAAGTTTGAATCAAAGTTTCTGCTGAAACTCGCAGAAAAATTAAATTCTGATTAACATTCTGCAATATCTATTTCTTTTGCCTGTCAAAAGCTACGGGGAGCATCAAACTATCTCCCTTTGGAAATGATTCGTTAAATATGAATCATGAATAAAATTTTCCTTTGTTCGATTCTCAACCTAAAGTGATCTGCTGAAAGATCAGAACTTAACCCACCGTTTGGGCATGGGAAATAAACTTGAAATTTGGACAAAAATCAGAAATTTTAAATTGAAATGACCAATTCCCTTTGGATTTATAATCATAGAAATTTAGTTACCACTTACTATTACTAATGACTTAAATTATAAGCTTTTTTCAAGGAACCTTACTTCTTTTTCCCTTTCATATTGTAGATCATGACCCCATTTCTCACAGCTAAACTTGCCGGCCAATATGTTGCAGTAGATGCAGCTGGGCTCTTATTCTCAACACTGCAGGTAAGCTTTCAATCGTTTTGCATTCGTCTTGTTATAGCTGTTGCTGTTTTAAATTATATAAAGGTACCATATGCTTTGAACACAGGTTGTGCTTCTCCCTGTTTTGGCGGGTGCATTTCTGAATCAGTATTTCCAAGGCCTGGTTAAATTCGTCTCCCCCGTGATGCCACCCATTGCTGTAGCAACTGTAGGTGTTCTTTGTGGGAATGCAATTGCCCAGAGTTCATCTGCAATCCTTACGTCTGGTAAACAAGTGGTGCTTGCTTCGGCTCTTCTTCATGCAAGTGGATTTTTCTTTGGATACTTCTTTTCAAGGATGCTTGGGCTTGATGTCACATCATCAAGGACTATCTCCATCGAGGTTGGCATGCAGGTAAGCATCATTGGGTTGTTTTTTTTCTTCTGGATTTTTTAAAAGAGAGTTTCACAGCTTTTCCACTGCTATTTACTTTCTAGTGAAAAGACATTGCATTCATTTATTCAATCGAAAAGACATTACAGTCAATTGTTAATTTCATTCTGTACCAAAGCCATATGATTGCTTGTATTGTGTGGGTGCGCACACGTGTGATGTGTGTGTATGTATGATTGAAAGAATCCATGTCAATTTGTATGCGTTATCGGTTGTCTGCAAGTGTTGTTATCAGCTCTTTTATGTTTCAGAATTCGGTGCTCGGAATTGTTCTAGCCGGTCAGCACTTCGGAAACCCTCTAACTGCAGTACCATGTGCTGTTTCCAGCGTTTCTCATTCAATCTTGGGTAGTGCCTTGGCAGGATTCTGGAGACAGACCGTGCCAACCCAGAAGCAAGATTGAAATGTCATGTAACATCTTTAGACGAGCAGTACAAACTTCAATCCTTCTGTTATCGTATGAGCTGGTATTTGTCGGAATTTATTTTCGTACGTTTTAGCTGCGGAACAGTTGGATTTGCACTTTCCGGTGCTGGTCTGTGAATAAGTTGAACAATGTATGTACTTTGCCTTACAAATGTGAATCCTTTGATTTTCGCTCTGGATTTTAACTCAATGTTTCACATATTTGTTCATGTATCAAAAGTCCTCCAATATTCTATGATTTCAAAGATAATAGCAAGCCAAAATTGCAAAAACATCTTCACCTATTCTGGCTTGCTCTGATTATCATTTCGTTTTCAGTTTTATTTTTTTTAGTTATGTATAGAGGGGGAATACGAAGGATAAAGGAGGGATAAGCAAAGATGGAGGAATGGCCGCGGGAGGTTAGGAAAGAGTAAACAAAATGAAAACTGAAAACTAAATCAATTTCTTGTAGGTTTTGTTTTTATTTGTTATTCTACGTCCAGTCCACCATTTCGATTCTTTATTTTTCCATATATATTCCCTCTATCTCGGACAAGAAAAGTTACAAATAGTCAAATCTAAAAGGAAGATTGAACTAGGAAACAAGAGAGGAGATACACTATTTTAATCAATTGGCCTAATTTACGTATACAAATCCAATTGGTTCGTCTTATATTTCAATTCAAATTCCTAATCCCTAATCCCAAATCAAAACCTCAAAAAGTCTCCCAAACTTCTCAATCAATCACCCCCACCAAATCATTTCCACCAATTTTCATTCGAATAAGATCGTTTATTGTTTACTTATGCGAGAGATGTCTGATTTATGAATTTTTCATTCGGATCGGCAGGCCTTGCAGATGCTTATGTCTGTCCTCTAAGGCTCTAAGGATTTCTTCCAAATATTTAGATATGTGGTCTGCATTTTGAGTCCTACTATAAATCAATGCATTATAAGTTGCTTAGATATTCCACTTGCTAGATATTTGTGGATTCTTGACCGCACATTCAGCCGTTAAATTAAGTAATATATGTTTATACATGAATTTCTACATAGGTTAAATAAAGGGAAGACCCGAAAACTAGAAAACGAGGGATCTCTTTCATTTTCATGTATCGCACCTTGGCATATGTATAATTGATTTGTAGCTTTCAGTTCCTGCATGTGGTAGTAAGCATTAAGCAGTCAAAAGAAAGAGCTGTAAATATTCTATGCATATTGTATATTTTACATGCAACTGCTTATGCCTATTCAAGTTGGTTCTCTTCCTTCTCTAAGACCATCTCCAATGGTTGGGCTAAAAGTCAAATTTTTTAGCCCGAAAAATTTAGCTTTTAGCCCAAAAACAGATTTTATACTCCAACCATTCTACCCTAAAATTTTAGCCCGGGATTATTAAAGAATGAATTTAGGTTTTTTTTTTTTGTTAAATTAAATTTTAAAAAATAAATAAAATGTAGACTATCGTAAATTAATTTTATGAACATTTTAATCTAAAAAAATTTAAATTCCGATAAATATTGGGTAGAGTCTAGCCTGATTTCTGAGCTAAATTTTGGGGGGAATTTGGCATTGGTTTAGCATTTAGCATTTAGCTCAAAATTTCCCCTTGGGTTGGAGTGCGTTTGGGGGGAAATTTTGGGGGATAATTTGACTTTTAACCCACCATTGAAGTTGGTCTAAGGCTGAATCATATGACATTGCTGCAATAAACTGTTGACCACATGCTTTGACTTTTTCATCGGAATTTGTGGCAGTTGCTAGGGTTTCTACGGAGGTCAAAGAAGATGTGGTGCCTATTGAAGGAAAAGTTCTTTGGCAGGGAAGTATGTGGGATGTTATTCGTTTGCCTAGCTAAGACATACAAAGGGAGGACTCGTTGCATCCGGCGGTATGAGGATGTAAATAAATGTTGCATATCGGAAGTTCGCTAATCTTGCAAAGGTCGATAAGAAGTTAGTTAATTTGTCATACTGCCAATTGATTTATGCTGTTACTTTAATTAGGGTAGCAGACCAATGTAACTCATGTGTTAGATTTGAAAATTCATTACACATGAGAAAAGTGTGAAGAAATGTTTCCCATAGGAAGTTTACCAAACCCTCTATTGTCAATTTATTTTATGATGAAACTTCAACTTTTTTCATTCAGGTCCAGCAAAATTGTTTGTGTAATTCGAGTGCAAAGAGCCCCTTGTGTATGTCTCTTGGGTGTTTTGATACTGAAACATAACAAAAATAAAAAGAGGCAATACTGATTTGTAGAAGAAGATCAACTTATACGAAATAGGTTTATAGTTGCGTGATGTCTTAATTCAACATTACATTGCATTACATTATGGCTAAATAGCCAAAATGATCCTTGAAATTTGCATAACACATCACTTTGGTCCTTGAGATTGAAAATCAATAGAAATGGTCCTTGAGATTGTCCACCATCCATCATTTTGGTTATTCTGTTAAAAACTCCATTAAGTGTCCCGAAGCTCTTGGCCGGAAGTTTGGGTAATTTTCAAAGTTTCGTAACTCACTCGATTTTAGGAGTTTTTTTTTTCGTATTAATCTCCGCGTTGGGTGGTGCTCAAAAGTCGCATGCTTTTCTTGTACGCGTAGTGGAAAACATTATAAGTATATCTGTATATGTAATGTTGAAACTTATCCCTGCTGTAACTGTAGGAGGATGTTTAATAATCCTTTTGTCTTTTGGGGCATGTTATGGATCAGAGATAAATATGTGTTTGACTTTGATATATATTATATGTGTATATGGATCATTTTATGGAACGTGTGCACTCTGTTAGTTTATGGTTGTGATATATATGTGTTTGATCAGTATATGAGATGAGATATATGAATATTATATATATGCTGAACTGTGTTGTGATATATTATTGTGCATTGTCAGGATGGACGAGTCTGGTAGTGGTAGCGGTAACCAATCACAATCTACTAGTACACCTAGGACCCCGGATTCGAAACAACCATTGTTGTCACAAGGGGGGATGGGAGGTCAAGTTGTCGCTCACACTTTCAATAAAAAAAGAATGCCTTTTAGGATGGTTGATCAAGAGGACTTTAGAGATTGGATCCATGACTTGAATCCAAAGCATGAGCTTCCAAATAGGAACAAGGTGGCGGCAGCGGTTTTAAAATTGTATTTCATAGAGAAGGGAAAAATCAAGAGTGTGGTTGATTCATCAACAAGGGGAAGGGGCAAAAGGGAATGAACTTACTTAAGCTTCATTTTGGTTGCATGCACTTTCTTGTTTATAAACTATGTTTGGCTTTTGGTTTGTAACTTAATCTAAACTCATTCGGAAGTTTGGTTTGTAAAACTTAACTTATTTCATTTTGGTTGCATGCACTTTTAATTAACTAGTTTGGTAGACAATTGTGAACTTGAGCTTAACTTGTTTCATCCCGAAATATTTTGCTTTGGGATTCAAGTTAGGGATTTCGGTTCGGGATCCCGATCCGAACCAGCCCTAGTCACAGTTCATGAGCAGTATTGCTTCTGATCTAGTCAAGCTAAATTTCTTTAATTTAAACAAGAAATATAAACCGTCACCGTGCGTAGTCAACCTCTCTAGAATTCTTATCCTCACTACTTTAATGTGAAGATGACAATGAACTCAGAAAAGTCCCCTAATCTAACAATAAAAGTCGCCATGGGCGGCCTAATCGGGCCCCCGACAGCAGATTTGAGCAAGACTTGTCCTTACATAGTAGACATCTTGCTTGTTTCATAATTATGAGTTTAGAAATCGACTCTTTTTTTGTTTTATCTTTTATTATTTATTAATTTTACTTATTTTAAATATTATTGTTTTAATTTAAATATATTTAAAAAAAAATAATGAACGTAACCATCAATGGCCCTACTACGTGGACTCTTTTTGTTTTTTGATATCCAAATAGAAGAAGAGTAATTTAAATATTATGGAAACTTTATCCTTTGCATTCTCCCTTTATATGCGTAGAAGATTAATAATGCTTCAATGATTCTATCCTCTACAAGATCTCTACAGTGAGTTGGGAAAAAAAAGTTGCAAACTAATGTTATTCTATCCTCTACAAGATCTTAGTTATATTGTAAATAGAGGCCTTTAAGGAAACGAATCTTAATTTTTTTTTTTCCAAAAAATAAGAATTAGTTGTGGGGACCACATCACATTGAACTTTAACGATTCGAAACATCATTTTTCAATGTGTATCTCATAGATCTTCCTTGCAAAATATTAGCAAAATAAAAAATATTTGAGGCATCTAATTAATTTCAAAGAAATTGATGAACACTTTGTTCTCTACGAAACATTGAAACTCCATTGTGATAATTAAATAGACAAATGATTTCGGATTGAATTGAATTTTTGTAAGGATCATCTATGAATCGAGACCTACAAAATAAACAGTTTGGATCGTTAAAATTTAATGTAGAGTCGGATCTACAATTAATCCCCAATTTTAAAAAAAAATTGGAAATCCCTTCTCTTAAAGTATAGTAAATTAAGAATAAAGCAACTACGTACATTTTATCCTTTTTTTAGCCCTTTCTAGACATTGATACGTGTCATCTCTAGTGATATGTTTTGTCTTATGAAGTCAAATACAACGAAATAGTTTTTAGTTAGATTGCAGCTAAAAAGACTAGGAAATTATTTTAAGAGATCCTTAAAAAATTTCTTCTCCAATTATATTCTCTAAGTTAGGAATGTTTTTTTATTTTATTTTTTTTTTTTTGGTTTTTGGTTGAACAAACGATATTATCTATACTAAAGGGGGGAAATGATAGGTTTAGCCTCATAATTGGCTAGCAATAATGTGGTTCAAACTTGTATTTGACAAGAATCGAACCTAAAACCTCTTACTTACAAGTAAAGAGAAATATCACTATACCGTAATACTAAGTGACTCTAAGTTAGGAAGTTATAATTGTGGACTAATCTCTATCTCAAGAAGTGGATTGAAAGTGTGATTGGAAATGAACATTTTCAAATCCTCTCTAAACTTTAGCTAGGATCTCATTTAGGTAGTTCGCTGTAGATGCTCTAACTCATCATTTATGTAATATACAAATAGATAAGAATAATACTTGATCATTAAAATAGTCATTATTTTAATTATATATGAAAGAACCACGTGTCCTTTCTAAAGAGAGACAGACTAATCTAATCAGATCAAGATTCAAAGGTACGTTGGTGACTGGTCCATATCGCTACCGAGCTCATACAGAAAGTGAGGCACAAAGGAGAGCCCGTGACAAACCATCAGTCGTCGTCGTGGCACCAACACATCCACACACATAGTATTGTACACAGTATATATATCATTACCAGAGCCTATCTAAAACACCCATTACTTACAGCGTACGCAAATGCTAAGTATGGAAGAAAAGGCATTTGCAGGGAAGAGCTTGTACGGTGGTTCTCTTCCTGTTCCTAGTGTTCAAGAATTAGTACAGAAGCCAATACTCACAATCCCACCCAGATACGTACAGCCTCTTCATCAAGAGATCATCAGTTCTGATCATCATGCTCATCAAATACCATCCATTGACATGCAGATATTGATTTCCCAAAAATCAACCATTTCTGAATCTGAACTAGCCAGGCTCCATTTTGCTTGCCAAGAGTGGGGTTTCTTTCAGGTAATTAAATTACCTAGCCTTTGTCACTTAAATCTTTCATCAAATAGTGCTGATTGTTTTTTGCCCACGAGTTCGAGGAATTTGCCGATGATCATTTAGTCTAGTATAATCTAGTCTTCGTTGGCGATATGAAGAGCAGTACATAACTATGTAATCATGTAATTATATATATATATATATTTCACCTCAAGTTAAGCTTAATTAGTAGTCCACTTCTATATCAAACTTTCCCAACGATTTGATTTGTCGTTGGTTGAAATTCATGTTAGCAACAAGTGAGTCAAACTTAAAAACAGCCAGCCCACCCTTTTGGAAATTCATGGCTTCGACCTTTTGGTTATTTAAGGACCGTTTTACGGATAAAACCATTTTAGCTATCAATCGAATGGGCTGATCTGAAAAATATTGAGGTTTCGTAACAAAATCAAGTGGCAATATGGAGTGTAGTTCAGTTACTATAAGAACATGTAAAATCTCTTCTCTTCGATTTGGGATTCATACTGTCAACACCCTTACTCACGTGTGGTGAGTTTTCAAGCCTAACACATGAACAACACAAATTGGATAACGTGAAGTACATGTGGCCGTTGGACTTTATATGTGAGACCGCCCCCTTACTCAGGTGAAGTATGGTGCATACTAAATTGGCTACTTTCTAGGCCTAACCTATGTTTTTTTCACCTGTCCTGCATACTAAATTTTAGAATTTGCTATTTCGTAGGTTTTTTTTTGGCCATAGTATTCACTCTATATATTTTTACAGTTGGTAAACCATGGTGTGAGCTCTTCCTTGTTGGAGAAAATGAAGACAGAAACTCAAGAGTTCTTCAACCTACCCATGGAAGAGAAGAAAAAATTTTCGCAACAGCCAGGAGACATTGAAGGTTTTGGACAAAATTTTGTAGTTTCTGAAGACCAAAAACTCGATTGGGCTGACACTTTCGTCTTGACCACCCTTCCTGCCCAACTGAGGAGGCCTCATCTACTCCCAAAACTCCCTTCTCCTTTCAGGTCCTCTCGTGATTCCAAGTAAATATGTTTGTCTATGATTTTGTGCAATATGAATGTGAATGCACGAATATATCCAAGAATAATGTTATTTAGTAAAACAAAAAAACAAAAAATCTGATTTTATTTCTGACAATCTCTAGTTGAGTACTGACATAAGTGAGTGTAACATACAGACTTACTTCTATTAACACGTGTTACTAATGAAATCATTTTTATGTGTCTAATAATATTATTGATAGATATCAGTGCATTAGGGCATCTATGTTATATTCATCCTAACATGATTTTCCTATACTAAACTCAGGTGTCGAATTAGTTTTTTTATATTGGTCCTTTTTATGAGGTAAAATATTGTTTCAAATCTTTTGAATCTATACGCATAGGTACGCTACATAATTCATAAAATGTATCCAGAACAATGAACTAGAATAGTACGTACCTACGTGTATATCATGATTATCACCATGGTGAAACCCTAATTATGGCACCAATATTTAATAAAACCATCATCGACATTAATCCAATTTTCTATTTTATATTTGAAAGACTAAAAACAATTTATTTTAGGGTGTTTTAGGGATACACCTAGAGTCACATCCCGACCCAGGACGGATCACTTTCCCGGCCCGCTCCACCACCGTAGCACGATATTGTCCGCTTTGGGCTTACCATTCCCTCACGGTTTTGTTTTTGAGAACTCACGAGCAACTTCCCAGTGGGTCACCCATCATGAGATTGTTCTAGCCCCCTTTTCGCTTAACTTCGGAGTTCCTACGGAACCTGAAGCCAGTGAGCTCCCAAAATGCCTCGTGCTAGGTAGAGATAGGAATATACATTTAAGGATCACTCCCCTAGGCGATGTGGGATGTCACACCTAGGGCTGGTTTGGTATGGGATACCGAACCGAAACTCTTGTTCCGATTCTCAAACCGAAGTTTTCAGGAATCCCAATTTCAAGACCGATCCCAAACCAAATTTTCAAGAATCCCGAAATAGTTTTTGGCTCATGTGTCAAAACAATTATAACAACATAGAAACTTCGTTTACAGCTAAGCATATAGTTCATGTAGCTAAAGTAGCAAATACACTCACGAATTCAGAGAAAGTCTCGGCAAAACATTCTGCTATTACAACATTCATTGAAAAATAAAGAAAACTATCCTTCCCTAGAATCTCCAAGGCAAGAAACCAAACTCATTGGCCTAAATTCTCTCATGCCTGTAAAGAAAGAGAGGGGACTGTAAGAAACATAGAATTCAAATATGGATGGTATCTTGCTAATAAACAAATCTAATCCACCATGTTTTATGAAGGCTTTGTGGTTAAAAATTCCAAAAATTAATACCGTGAACAGATTAAAAAAAATGAATTTATTTAAACTTGCCTTGCTAGCAATGTTGTTGGAAACACAAAACCCTAGAATTCAAACGAAATGGAAAACCCCCACATCCAAACCCTAGAATTCAAATGCCCAAATTAAAAATGAATTGAAGCCGCAAATAGACTTTACCACATCAAGATTACCAGACAAGGCTGGTCCAGAGATTTTTGAGGTTCGGGGCGACGTAAAAAAATGTGCCCTCATTTCATATAAAAAAAATGCATGTTTTCATATGTAAGACATCGATACAATTATATTTAGAAAAACACTTCAAACTCAATAATTTAGAAACATGGAATAATTAATTTATTTTGTATCAAGAGAAGGAAACTAAAAAACTTTGGGCTTACAAGTAGATAGATTATGAGTTTTGTTTTCCATCTGAACTTTTAAAGTGTTTTTGTATAAATCGTGAGTTATTTTTTCTTATTTACTAACCTTGTCAATATACGACTAAAAAAATATTAATATTTTTGAGTCTTTAAGAATATGTATAAGTAATGAATGAACACTAAATTAAACTTTTTGATGACACGTAATATTATTTGCATATTTGATCTAAAAATTTAGTCTACGCATTACTCTTTGCTGAAGATTAGACTTGAATTGGAGTGGCTATTTAAAAATAGCAACTTACATAGCTACTAACTAGTAAATAAATTAACAACCAAACAAAAATTTGTAAAAATTGAAAAAAAATAAACATGCAGATAACATTTCGAACTTAGACCTCTCGTTAATTTTAAACAACAAAGACCATTGCTTCTAATTAAACTTCTTTATCATTTGGCCAAATTTTATAAATTTATACTGTTATAAAAAAAAATTTGTAAAAATTGGAATGTAAATAAGCACACATGATGTTTTGAACCTAAGACCTCCTCATTAATTTTAAACAACAAAACCACTAGTTCTAGTTAAATTTCTTTGTTACTAAACCAAATTTTATAAATTTATACTCTTATAAAAACATATATAAATATACCACCCTAATAATTTTGGTGCCCCCAATTTTTTGGGGCCTCAGACGGTCGCCTTGCCTACACTGGGCCTGGGCCGAGCCTGTTACTAGATGAAGACAAGAATATTACCTTAATGAAGAGAGAATTAAAAGGAAGCAGAGGTGGCTGTATTGATTATCAAATGCAGAGGAAGTTGTCAAATGCAAAAAGAAAATGGAAGACCGGAGTCTGGATGTAGTGTGAAGGTAAGGGGGAAAGAGTGAAAGAGTGGAGGTCGAGAGAGAGAGAGAGAGAGAGAGAGAGAGAGAGAGAGAGAGATTTGTGGGTCTGAACTGAAAGGAGTACAGGAGTAGGGAGGTAAGGAAGTGAAGGTGAGGTGAGGTCAAAGAGTTTGGCGGAGAGGTCAAATAGTGAAGGTGAAGGTGAGGCTGGGTTTCATTTTGAATGAACGGTTGAGATTAATTATCAACCAATCCAATGGCTTATAATATCTAAATCTATATATATTTTCACTTCAGTTCGGTTTGTGATTAGCGAAAAAATCGTGAGACTGATTCCCGTACCGAAAAGGTCGGGATCGGTACCAAAATTTTTGGGATTTCTGGTTTGGTTTCAGGAATTTTTTGGTACGGTTCGGAATTTTCGGTATTTTTTTTCCACCCCTAGATACAAATACGTACAAAAATATTCTACCAATTAGTTTACCTATTTACAAATTGATGATGAGCAAATAACTTATTTTTATAGGTAAATTATTTACATGTATTATTAAATATATTGAGCAATAGTAATATGCAATTGGCCCTTTATCACAATGGTGGAAATGAATTAAGCTTTTACATGATGGTGTGGGTTTAAACTCTACCGGTGGCTAATCTAACAAAATCTATTTTTTGACAAAAAAAAAAAGCAACAATAATATGTATTGTCAAATAATTAATTTATATTTTTATTTAAACTATAGGTAAATTATTTTTTAATACAAAATAACAACCCTTTATTATGTAGGTAGTTTATTTTGCATGCATATAGGGCACATTTTATTAGTATAAGATATATGTAAAATTAATAAGTAAATTAATTTTGAATCAAACAATATTGCTTTATTTTGTACGAAAATTATTTTGCATATATTGTAACATATTTTAGGCACAATATATCATTGTAAGATATATGTACAAATAATTCACCTATATTTTTATAATGCAGAGAGACTTTAGAAACTTACTCATTGGAACTGAAAAACCTAGCCATGACTATCCTATCACAAATGGAAAAAGCTTTGCAGATGGAAACCAACGAAGCGACCAACATATTCGAAGGTGCATTGCAAGCGGTGAGGGTGAACTATTACCCTCCGTGTCCTCAGCCGGGGAAAGTCCTCGGTCTAACCCCTCACTCTGATGGTGCAGCTCTCACCATCCTCCTACAAGTCAATGAAATGGATGGCCTCCAAGTAAAGAAAGATGGGATTTGGGTTCCTGTGAAGCCACTACCAGATGCATTTATTGTGAATATTGGAGACGTTCTAGAGGTAATGATTTTCACTGATAACTTTATCCTTTTGAATATCATCTTGCTCGATACGTAGATGAAAACGTTATCCAACTGTCATTTTCATACCATTGACCATCAGGTGATCAATTCTTTCTTAACTACATATAGATATTCAAAATTAATTTACACCGTTACGTAGAAAAATATCTGGTAAAAAAGAATTTTACTCCAACATTACTCAGTACCAATTTTATAAGTGTATATAAAGAGTGTAGTGTTGCGAACAAGAGTTAGTTGAGTTAGTAAGAATCGTTCTCTTTACTAGACCAAAACTTAAGTTTGAGTCTCGCTGCTAGCAATCTCTCTTGGTGAGCGATTTGTAAAAACAAAAAAAAAAAGGCTAAAACCCCCCTCTATAAGTCCTCAAAGAGGCATGTGGTATGCCTTGGACTTGGAATGGGTAGTCTCCCCCTGCTCTAAACTTTCTGTTATATAAAAAAAAAGAATATAGTGTTATCCATGTCATGTTTACTGACTATGTTGTTAAGCATGTGAATCTTTCACACATAGCTTAATCTTCAATAACTTTTTACTGCGTGAGTGTGTCCTATATTTTGTGAGAAATGTCTTGAACAATTAATTATTTCAAACAAAAGCTTGATCCTTAATAATTTAGACCTATTGCAGCTGTTGCCTTTTATTTTTTGTGTTTAAATATATGCATGTATACGTGGCAGATTATAACAAATGGGACGTATCGTAGCATTGAACATCGTGCAACTGTGAACTCTGAAAAAGAAAGGCTCTCAATCGCCACATTTTACAACCCCGGAGTTGATGGTGAAATATGCCCGGCCTCTAGCTTGATCACTGAGCAAACACCTGCAGCATTTAAAAGGCTGAGTGTTAAAGAATATTTCAAAGCATTTTTTCAACGTAAGCTTCATGGAAAATCTTTTCTTGACGAGTTGAGGATTAAGTGATGATGTTAAGCAGTAGAGAAATTACTCTGAAGAGAATAAAAAGGATTATGTAAATTTCTGAAAGGAATAAAAAGGTGTATGTTGTAAAATTAATATTGCCCAAATGATGTCTTAATTGTCAGAAATTATCATCTAATAATAAGTTTGGACACCATTCTCTGTTATCATGAGACAAATCTGAAGTAATATTAGGGAGATTATAATTTTGTATTATATTAGTGTATTATCTTTTGTGACAAGTGATGCATACAATTAATATCCAATGAGATAAATTAATTAATAAGCATGACACATACACATCAATTATCACATTAAATGGTACACTAATGGTTAAAAAATGCGATCTCTCAAAAAAATATTGACAAACTATAGTTATCTTTTTTTATTTTATTTTATTGGATATGATGCTTTATTTATTAGGGAAACTAACAAAAATTTCAAAAATATTTTGTTTTAATGAAAAGGGACAAATAAAAGTGTAGTGAATAATATCCAGTAAAGGTAAAAATGTGGTTTTTCGTTAAAAGTGAACAGTATCAGGGAGTATTTCGTTAAAACTCCATAATTTATTTGACAAACTTATAGTTGAAAACTTTAACCGTGAGTGCATCACAATTAATTTATTACTTAAACATCCCAAAATTTAAAGGGAATTTTAATGAAAAGCTTCCGGTACTGTTCACTTTAACGAAAAACCACATTTTTACTCTATAAAGTCAATCTTGGTAGTATTCACTTACAACACTTTTTTGTCATTTTCATTAAAACTCAAAGTTTTCAAGCAATTTTCATTAGTTTTCCTAATTTTAAAAGGACATGAAATTGTTACATATTCCATCACTTTACAACACTTATCACATGACCTAAGACTAACACTATTATGTAACCAAGTTCCCAGAAATATCCTCATTACACTCAAGTTTTTGCACTCAAGCTAGTTCAGTAATTCCACGTCTCTATCCAATTGAAGGTCTTAAAGTCTATGATCAAATCGTTTACACTACAAAGTAATATGCTCTACGGTACCGTTTGATATGCAGACAGGATGAAACGGAATGGAGGTTACGTTTAGTGTACGTTTAGGTCGGAATGGAATGAAGGATTAAATGACAATCGTACCCATCCACTCCGACGAGTTCGACCTTACTTGAGCCACCGCCAACGGGTTCAACATCATCCCTCACATCTTCCGCCTAATCCTTGTCGTCCTATCCCTCGAGCGACAACGTCAGCCACGTCCTGCAAGTGGGGTGGTCTTGAGGTTTTCTTGGCAGAGGGCAACGGTCTTGTCGTGGGACTAGCAGGGAGGAGGGAGGCGGCAGAAGGAAGGTAGGGTTGGGTTTAGATTGGCTTACTGGGATTGGGTTAGCTTGGGTTGCTGGGTTTGTGGTGGAGGAGGAAGAGGCTATAAGAGAGAGGGAGGTTATGGGAGTGAGAGGGTAGAAAGTGAAATTAATGAAAAAAAGAGGGGTATTATTGTCCAAAAAGTTATAATTTGGTGTTCCAAGGGCTGGAACAAGTCGTTCTAGGGGGAGGGTGACACAAAAAATTGACTAAAATCCGTTTCACAGGACAACACATCCTAGGAAAATTGGCACCAGACGTTGGACGAGTGCGTCCCATCCCACTGCGTTCCATCCATCCCACGTACCAAATGGTACCTAATGGATTACACTAGTACTATCACCTTATATGTCATGTAACAGATTTGACCCAAACTAAATTCGAGCAGGTGACATTTCATTTTACTTTTAAGAGCAAAAAGTAATACTTCCCGTTCTCCCAAACTAAAATAAACAATTTATTACGATTTCCTTCAAATAACCTGAAAATGAAATTACAAAGGTTCCAAAATCTAGAATAAACGTAGAAAACATCTAATGTGCACAATGTTGTCAAAATAGCTACAAAACATTTAATGTTTTCTAAAATGAACAAAAATCTTGTACAGCTCTTCAAATATACACCAAAACATGTGTCAACTTCTCACCCAAGCTGCTGAAACGGAAGGGAAAAAGTGTGAGTTGCAAAGCTCAGTAAGCAACATTATCTTAAATGAAATTATTCGAATGCATAGTCAAAGGAGATGGATTCAAGAGCTGCAATAGAATGGACACAAGAATCCAAAGAATTAATAACAATACAAATAGCTTCTGTAATTCCTCATCAGTTGGTTACGTGGCTTTATCCAACTCATCATAGGTCCAGACTCCTTCACAAAGAAGGCATAAATACTATGATTCAGACGAACTGAATCAACCACAAGTTCAAATGTTATTCGACGTACGACTACAAACGCTTTGAACAATGAAAAAAAAGGCAATGATATCTGAGCGAATAATAAAAAAAGGTTCAAATGACAAAGAAGACAACTGAAAACCGAAATAAAGCTCAATAACAATGTAGCATAGAGATTAAGAAAGATGGAAGCAAAGCAAACAAGACAAAGAAACTTACTTGATTCACTATGTTCCAAACTATGAAATCCAGCAGCTAATGTAAGAATAAACTCGAACAGTTTATCAATCTAAAGAACATGGATACAACCAATTAAATCACAACTTCATTTAACCAAGAGATGAATTCATACATGAGAAAGACTCGAGAACTTACCTGCAGTATTGGAACCAGATGAAGAAGCCATTGCGACTTCACAGCTTGAAGCCTTCTCCTCTTTAGCAAGGCACAATGGTTCTTCCAAACAATAGGACTCAGAATGCTATGAACCGCATCTTGCAAGAGCAGTGGCATAAGCCTTTTACAGTACCCCTTTTGTCATTCCCTATCAGAATAGATATAGGATTCGAACTCCATGATTGATACAACATATCAATCCTAAACGTGTTCTATTACTGAGTTTTAATCTCACAAGGATTACTCAGAATCTCTCAATACTTATTCCACAAGGAAACCAAATAAGTTAAAGCTTTTGACAAAGACTATTCCATATCAATGTTAGACAAAAGAACTAATTCCTTCCACAATTCATACTCATAAACTTAAATTTTCCCACTTGGGTATGAATTTGCAAAACCAGTCTTTTAAGATTTATAGAAGTGATCACCAAGTCCAAAAATCAACAAGCTCACAATCACACACCAGAATACATTTCAAAATATGGAATTCAAGAATCTAATCTGTACAACATAGAATTGATCCAACAATCACAGCATATCTGATCTGTACATTCATTTGAATCAATATTAGAGTAATACCAAAACATTACTCCCATTGATATTAGCCAACTTCATAACAGAATAATAATTATCAGAACATATATATCAAACTCAATAGTATAATAACAACTTATAAAGAATGCAACATAAAAATCCAAAACGATTTTCTAGCAATCTTAACTATTATTAAACAAATTTGTCTTTTGTAACAATTAATCACATAATTGGAAAAATTGAACACTTGTTAAAAACCAAAAATAAACTAACAACTAGATAAGCATAACTAAGCCAACTAGACTAACTTAGTTCTGGGAATCTTCAAGCTCATCGTTGCCATGTTCTAACTGAACAAAAGCAACTATCTTCAAGCCTTTAAACATTATACTCCCACTGATCAAAAGAATCCAAAACTCCCATCTTAGTAACATGCCCCTTGAACACATTATTCGGCAAGGCCTTGGTAAGAGGATCTGCAATTATCATACTAATAGACAGATATTGTATATCAATTTCCCCTTTTTTTAACCATCTCTCTTACCTTGAGAAATTTCACATCCATTAACCTCGAGGCTGAAGTTCTTTTGTTGTTCTTCGAGAAAAACACAGCAGTATTATTATCGGTTCTTTAACTGATTCTACTAGCTGCATATCAACTATCAAGTTCCTTAACCAAACTGCTTGCTTCATCCTCTCAAAGCATGCCACAAATTCAGCTTCCATTGTTTAAGTAGACACTATAGACTGTTTAGCACTTTTCCATGAAACAGCCCCTCCACTTAACTTGAAAATATATCCTCCAGTCTATTTTCTTTCATCTATATCCCTTGCAAGATCTGAATTAATGTGGCCAACTAATTGCAAATTGGTTTTTTGTTCATAAACCAACATGAAGGCTTTATTCTTCTGCAAATACCTCAATACTTTCTTTGCAACCATCCAATAAGACTCTCTTGGATTTGATTGAAATCTTCCCAAAAGTCTAATAATAAAGGCTAAGTCAGGTCTAGTACAAATATTGGCATACATGAGACTGCCAACCAATGAAGCATATGGTTTTAACTTCATGAGCTTGGTTTCTTGTTCATTCTTAGGACATTGATCTCAAGAGAATTTGTCACCTTTGTTAACCGGAACCTTAGCCTTGTTGCAGTTTTCCATATTGAATCAATTGAGTACTCTCTCAATGTTACCCTTCTGAGATAAACCAAGAAGCCTTTTATTTTTGTCCCTGATAATCTCAATACCTAAAACATAATGAGTTTTACCAAGATCCTTCATTTCAAAATTCTTACTGAGCATACCTTTTGTTTCTTTCAACATTTAGATATCCAAACTTGCCAACAAGATATCATCAACATATAAGACAAGAAAAATGAATTTCGAGCCTTTCACTTTAAGATAAATGCAATCATCCATATTGTTTTCAAAAAAACCTTGTGAAGTCACCACCTAATCAAACTTTAAGAACTATTGTCTTGAAGCTTGCTTTAATCCATAAATTGACTTGTTCAGTTTGTAAATCATATTTTCTTTCCCCCTTTCAACAAATCCAGGAGGTTGAGTCATGAATATTTCTTCATCGAGCTCACCATTCAAGAAAGCAATCTTGACTTCCATTTGGTGTAATTCCAGATCAAAATGGGCAGTCAAGGCCATTATAACTCTCAAAGAATCCTTTGAAGATACTGGGGAAAAAGTGTCTTTATAATTAACACCCTATCTTTGTGTAAACCCTTTTGCAACTAATCTAGCCTTGTATCTTTCAATCCTTCCTTCAGCATCCTTCTTGGTCTTGTATACCCATTTACAACCAATAGTTTGAACTTTAGCTGGCAAGTGCACTAAGGACCAAACATTGTTCTTCTGCATTGAATCAAGTTCTTCTTGCCTTTGCCATAGAACTACTTGAAGGCTCTTCATTGCTTGATGAAAGGTCACAGGATCATCGATATCACCATAGTCAAAATCTGCCTCTTGAAGATATACATAGTCTTTTGAGATTTCAGGTTTTCTTATTTTGCTAGATTTCCTTGGTTATGGTTGTTCCAACAAGTTATCAGTGTGTTGATCACTAACATTATGATCCAAATCGAACTGAGTCATTTCTTGAGTTTCAATACTTGGATTGTTATTTTGAATAAGATTCTCAGGAACATCCATCATGTCTTCATCAAGATCAGAATTAATGGTGTTGGATTTCTGAAGCAAAGGTACTTGAGTATAATTAAGTTGTGAAGTATCAAAATCCGACTGCACCATTTCTTCAAACTCAAAGCTATCTAGAACCATATCAGATACATCTTCATCTTCTAAAAATATGGCATTTAAGTTTCTTGTATTCTTGTGTGTGCCTGAGTGTAATAGAACTTAAAACCCTTTGATTTTTCTGAGTATCCAATAAAGAAACATGTAGTGGTTTTGGAATCCAATTTCTTCTCACTTGGATTGTAGAATCTTGCTTCTGCTTTGCATCCCCAAACATGAAAATGATTGAAGCTTGGTAGTTGGTCATTCCATAATTTGAATGGTTTTTTGGCACAAATTTAGATGGCACCCGATTTAAGATGTAATTTGCTGTCTTCAATGCCTCACCCCAAAGAAAACCAGGAAGTTTTGATCTTGAAATCATACTTCTCACCATCTCTATTAATGTCCTATTTCTCCTTTCTGCCACTCCATTCTGTTGTGGTGTTCCAGGAGTGGTATATTGTGCCACAATCCCTTGACTTGCCAAAATATTCCCTTCCTCTATCCGATCTAACAATTTTAATCACATGATTTAACTGTTTCTCAGCTTCACTTTTAAAGAATTTAAAACAACCAAGGACTGCTGATTTCTCACGAATAAGGAAAACATAACTGAATCTTAAGAAGTCATCAATAAATTTCACAAAATAGGTATTCCCACAAATGGTTTTGATAGGAAAAGGGCCACAAATATTTGTGTGTATGATCTCAAGCAAACTAAGACTTCTTTTAGCATCTAACTTCCTAACATTAGTCCTTTTACCTTTCATACAATCAACACACTCAACTGCAGTTTTATAATCTATGGTAGGAATTAATTGTAATCTTGATAATTGAAAGATTCTTTCATTAGAAATGTGTGCTAGTTTCTTATGCCAAAGCATGAATGTTTGATCAAAATTGTGCATTCTTTTAGTTGCAGTAGTCAAAGCATGCAAATTTTCAATTTCAACAGTGCATTGCAACTTCCAAAGATGATCAAATAAAACTGCTTTTCCCTGTATTAAACCTTTTTTGAAAAATTTTGTACTCTCATCACTGCCCTTAAAGGAATACCCTTGTTTTACTAGTTTTGATGCTGATACTAAATTTCTCCTCATTTTAGGTACGTATAACATTTCATCCAACTGCATTATCATCCCAGTGACCAATTTCAATTTTACAGTCCCTATAGATTCAATTGCCACTTTGGTTCCTTCCCCAACAAAAACCTTAAAACAGTTTGTTTTCTTTTGCTCTTTAAAACCATGCAGAGAATTTGTGATATGCACAGATGCACAAGTATCAAACCACCAAAAATCAGTAGGAATATCAAATGACATTTGACTCCTCACACACATAGACATCCGTTCTTCCTTTAGATCTCAGCCAATCCTTGAAAATTTCATAATCTTTTCTATAGTGACCTTTGGTTTTGCAATGATGACATCTAACCTTTTCAATATTTTTGTTTTTCACCTTAAATTTATTAGACTTAGAGGAATTGGAATTTTTAGCAGGTATCATAGATTTATCAAAAGTCTGAGGTTTAGAAATTTTATCTGAATTTGCCTTCTTCTTTCCCTTTGCAGATTGCACAAAATTGACAAACTCAGGTTCTTTGCCTTTTTCTTGCTTTTGTCGATTATCCTCTTGCACACATTGAGCAATCAACTCATCCACGGTCCAAGTTTTGTCTTGAGTGTTGTAAGATACCTTGAGTTGGCTATACTTTTGTGGCAGGGCTTGTAATATCATGAAAATTAGTTGCTCTTCACAAATGTTGACATCCATGGAAGTGAGCTTCTTGGCTGCACAGTCATCCTCATAATACGATATCTGATTGAGCCTCCACCTTCAAATTTGTAAGAAGTTAAGAGAGACATGTGTTGAGCAATTTCAGCTTTCTCAGATTCCCTAAATTTATTCTCAATGGCCTGAAGATAATCCTTAGCAAGAGCAAATTTCTTGATTCCCCCACACATGGTGTCTGTCATTCCACTTTCTAAAGCCACCTTGTTTGCTCTAGTCCGTCTTTCAAACTCAGTCTTCTCCGCTTTGGTACTTTTATCAATCAAAGCTTCAGGTTGTGGATTGTCAAGGGCAATGTCATACTCATTCAGTGTCAAGAGCAATTCAATATCTCTTCTTCATTTCTTATAATTGCTTCCACCAGTGAGTATTGGTACTGCTGCTAAATTTAGTGTCTTGAGTGAAACTGCAGAATTGATAAATAAAATTAGAACTATGAACCCTTTTAAAGATTCCTGACTTCCATCTTTTTCACCATTAAAATTTAGCCCATTGAATCAATTTAGTCATATATATATCCTTGGAGTTTAATGATATATATGTAGAGTAAACAATTACAATGAAATCCACAAACAACACTAATTGTTCTAACTGCAATACTATTTGTCATATTTCTGCAGAAGTGGTTAGCACCGATTGTACAATATAAGACAGTAAGACAAAACTTATTTGATTTATTTCTTATTAGTTATACCAGCGAAAACAATTTGTAACAATCTATGCAACCGTTCAACTCAAAACTTTATTGACATCCAAGGTAATCAGAAAATACAGGAACATATTCAAATTTTCCTTTTAGCATGACAGTATGCAGAACAAATTTAAAATTGAAAACTCAGGTGCAAATTAAATCAGAATTCATATCTTTATTCAAGAAGTTTGAAAGACTTATTGTTCGACATTAGAATAACTCTCGCAATATGGAATAAGGAAAGGGAAAGAGAACAAAAAGAAAACTCATCTCGAAGAACACAAACGGGACAGCAATCCCAGATTTGTAATTAAAACGACACCATTTTTTTTATTTTTGTTTTTTTTTTAAATTTTATATATTAAGACGGCCATATTTATAAACGACACCGTTTTATTTAGCTTCGAATTCTTTGAACCCTAGCGTGCAGCTCGTGTCCCAGATTCAATGGTTTCCATGGAGGGTTGAACTTAATGGTTAGAATCCAAGGCTCTGATACCACATGTAAGAATAAACTCGAACAGTTCATCAATCTAAAGAACATGGATACAACCAATTAAATCACAACTTCATTTAACCAAGAGATGAATTCATACTTGAGAAACACTCAAGAACTTACCTGCAGAATTGGAACCAGATGAAGAAGCCATTGCAACTTCACAGCTTGCAGCCTTCTCCTCTTTAGCAAGGCACAATGGTTCTTCCAAAAAATAGGACTCAGAATGCTATGAACCGTATCTTGCAAGAGCAGTGGCATAAGCCTTTTACAGTACTCCTTTTGTCATTCCCTATCAGAATAGACTTAGGATTCGGACTCCACGATTGATACAACATATCAATCCTAAACGTGTTCTATTACTGAGTTTTAATCTCACAAGGATTACTCAGAATCTCTCAATACTTATTCCACAAGGAAACCAAATAAGTTAAAGCTTTTGACAAAGACTTTTCCATATCAATCTTAGACACAAGAACTGATTCCTTCCACAATTCATGCTCATAAACTTACAGCTAACACTTACACTAGGTTTCTTTCAAACTCCAATCTCTTAGTTGTGGTTCTGTAATAAGCAAAAATGGGTTGAGAGAAGAAAAATGTGTTAATAACAAGGAGACAACTTTCTTTAAGCAGGTGGTGGAAGGTTACTTCAGCTGTGGTTTTGCTTGCCAAGAAATGGCTGCTTACTTCGCTTTAAGCAAAGTGCAAACTTGTTATGCCCCAACTTGCGAATAAGAACAATTTATGAATTAGGAAGTGAGCCATATATGATATATCTTAGCAATAAAATATTGATAATTAACAATAATATGAAGGAGGAAATATCATCTTTACCATTTTAAACCAATCCCTTTCTACACTCTCTATTCCCTTTCTTCCACCGTTTGACCCATTTCAATTTTCTCTCTTTTTCTATCCTGACAAATATGACTAACGATCCTATTATCCCACCACCAAACCCCAAACATCTAACTAAATTCCCCCACTCTCTTTTTTTTTGAATTTGTATTCTCCCACATGCTACAAACCAGCCCCCTCCTCCTCCCCAATCTTTCCTTTCAGTGTCCTTTTTCACTCTCATCCCTTAATCTCACCTTCTCTCTTATCAACTCAACCCTTCGAATTATTCAACGCACACCGTCTGTGTAGTGGGGAAGCTTCTGCTGCTCATGGAGTGCATGCTGCAACTTCCCCAGCTGAGTATGGCGTAACGGCTGTTGCGTTGCGGTGGCATGGCATCGGCACATCGCAACGGAAAGACATTACAGTCAATTGTTAATTTCATTCATTCAAGCGAAAAGACATTGCTTTGATTTATTAAAACCAAAAGACATAACAGTCAATTGTTAATTCCATCCTATGGCTAAAGCCATATGATTGCTTGTGTTGTGTGGGTGCGCACATGTATGACGTGTATGTATAATTGAAAGAATCCATGTCAATTTGCATGCGTTATCAGTTGTCTGCGAGTGTTGTTATCGGCTATTTTATGTTTCAGAATTCGATGCTTGGAATTGTTTTAGCCGGTCAGCACTTCGGAAACCCTCTAACTGCAGTACCATGTTGTCTGCGAGTGTTGTTATCGGCTATTTTATGTTTCAGAATTCGATGCTTGGAATTGTTCTAGCCGGTCAGCACTTCGGAAACCCTCTAATTTGTAAGATCCCACATTACCTAGGGGAGCGATCCTTATATGTATATTCCCATCCCTAACTAGCATGAGGCCTTTGGTGAGCTCACTGGCTTCGGGTTCTGTGGGAACTCCGAAGTTAAGTGAGTAGCGTGTGAGGTCACTCCTATGACGGGTGACCCACTGGGAAGTTCTTGTGTGAGTTCCTAGAAACAAAACTGTGAGGGCGTGGTCGGGGCCCAAAGTGGACAATATAGTGCTACGGTGGTGGAGCGGGCCCAGGTTGTGATGGGGGCCCGAGTCGGGATGTGACAATTTGGTATCAGAGCATAACCTTGGCCGCATTATGCCGACGAGGACGTCGGGCCCCTAAGGGGGTGGATTGTAAGACCCCACATTATCTAGGGGAGTGATCCTTATATGTATATTCTCATCCCTACCTAGCACAAGGCATTTTGGAAGCTCACTGGCTTCGGGTTCCATGGGAACTCCGAAGTTAAGCGAGTAGCACGCAAGAACACTCCGATGATGGGTTCCCCACTGGGAAGTTCTCGTGTGAGTTCCCAGAAACAAAACCGTGAGGGCGTGGTCGGGGCCCAAAACGGACAATATCGTGCTACGGTGGTGGAGCGAGCCCAGGATGTGGTGGGGGCCCAGGTCGGGATGTGACATAACTGCAGTACCATGTACTGTTTCCAGCGTTTGTCATTCAATCTTGGGTACTACCTTGGCAACGTATGTCGGAATTTATTTTCGTACGTAGTAGCTATGGACAGTTTGATTTGCACTTTTTGGTGCTGGTTTGTGAATAAGTTGAACATGTATTGGTGGGTTATACCTCTATTAGAGAGATTATGTAAATGTGGTATGAAAAAGGTGATAAGTGTAACACTACTTGTTTTTATTTTTCTTTCCTATCTTATGTCCGGTCCACGCCATTTCCGTTCTTTTATTTTGCATATGATTGCCTCTATATCGGACAAGAAAAGTTACAAATAGTCCAATCCATAAGATTGAATTGGGGAACAAGGGAAAAATTACACAACTTTATCCAATTTATCTCATTTACATCTACAAAGTTCAGATCGAAAGATTTCAATTTTTGGCTTATCGTTGTACACAAAAAAAAACTCCTAGTCATTTTGAGAGAAAACTTCTCTCAAATCGTAACCCAAAACCCAAGGCCAACAGCAAAGCCAAACCTTTCACCCAAATAATTCTGGTACCAAAATTCCCCCAACCAAAAACTTAAATAGCCCACCAAATTCAAATATTGGCTACTAAAACTCAAATAAAAACGAAGGCTCGTAACTTTCAAAGTTCCCACAACAAATCTAGTTTGTTCGTCTAATATTTCAATTCAAATCCATAATCTCTAATCCTAAATCAAAACCTCAATACAAATCAAACTCTCTCAATCAATCTTCCCACCAAATCATTTTGCCCATTTTTATTTGCCCAAAAACCAGACCAATAAATGGATCAAAGATTCCATGGCCCATCTCCTCTCAAGAGATTCAGACTCATGTAGCAGCAGCAGAAGGATGCCTTTTTGTCCTTTTTGCACATTTCGGGGAAAAAAGGAAAGGCACCTAGTGACCAACTCGTTCTCCCTAACCTTGTCACCTCTGCCACTGCCATCTCACCTATTCTGTGCCTGCCAAGAAAAGGGTTTGGGCGTTTCAGCCCGATTTGTTCCCCAGAGAGCCCCTTTCGACATTGGACCTTAATGTCGAGTACAAGTTGCCTTTTGGGTTGGAGCCGAAAGAAGAGGTGGTGGGGAAAATGGAGGGTAAATCTGAAAATTGCTGCAATGAAAATATCGAGATTACCCAAGACCAAGAAGAGAGAAACCAAGAAATTGCAGGGGATGAAGAGTGCAATGAAGAAGAAGATGATGGGTTTTTTTGTGTGCTATTTGTCAGATCCAATTGTGTTTTGTGAGAGGTGATTTGATGGTTTATGCCTCCTACTATGGAAATCCCCTCGTAAAAGTATCTGAAAGGCGATTGGTTCTGTGCCAAATGCGCATTTTCTGCTGTGCATTCCCAATCCATTGAGTCCTGTTCTTGTTGTTTGTGTCCTGTCAATTGAGGGGTAATAAAGCCCACTGGAGACGGCAGGTAGGCACACATTGTGTACGAACAAAGAAAGTTGAGGTTTCATCATAAAAATAATTGGTAATATGGAGAATAGTCCAACTGCTTGTAAACTTATGCAAGGTCATTCCTTTTATCAATGTAGGATTCACTCTCAACATTTCCTTTTATGTGTGCCAAATTTTCAAACCTAACACGTGAACAACACAACTCGAGTGACGTGGAGCAAGTGTGGCCGTTGGGCTTCACACGTGGGCCAACTTGTTCTAATACTACAAAGAAAGTTGAGGTTCCACCATAAAACCAATTGACAATATGAGAAGTAATCTAACTACCTTATAAGCACATGCAAGGTCTCTCATCTCATCAATGTGAGATTCACTCTCTACACTGGAAGTGTTATTCAAGGATCCCCGAAGGCTGGGAAGGGATTAATTGCTCCAAGGTTTTGAAAATGCGGTGGAAGGAGAGGTGCTATGTTTGTGAGAGTTCAAGGGGGTGTGATATCCAGTGCTCTGAGCTTCAATGCTCTTTGGCATTTCATGTGAGTTGTGGGTTGGATGAGGATCTTTGTATTGAGTACAAGGATGGAATGAATAAGGGAGCTATTGCCACAAAATTTCATCACTTAAACATCTATTTGTACTGACTTGTAGACCCTTTGGTTGTGAAAACTTCATAGATAAGTAATAAAGGCCATTTTGAAAGAAGCCTTAACCAATCATCTTCCCGGTAACCATGTCCTGAAAAATCTCATGACTGAAACTCCTCTACCATTAACAACTGATACTTAAGATGACATTTTTTTTAAATCATGCAAGTTTGTAGGTTGGTTTGTCATGTGATCAATGACACCCATATCCAATAATCATGCACAAGACTTGTATCTTGAGCTATTGAAATAAGTATTTAAGATATATGCAGTGTCTTCATGTGGCATTCCTTCTGCTTCTGCCAAAAACCCAGTGAACTTCCCAAGGAGAGTAGTGTGGTTCTTGGCTCCAGTTTCCACTGTTTCTTCATTCTGACCCCTCCAATTTTTGCGTTGAAGGTAGGAAGCAAAGTCATTGATCAATGTAGTAGGATTTGACGTAAAATCTAACAAACCACCATTAGGAGTTTGACTTGCATGGTTTATTGAGAAAGATGCTGGAAGATTGGACCCATAACTGTTTTTGAATGGTGGGTTTGAGCTACTTTGAAATGTCATTTGTCATCCTTGTTGAACTTAGGTTTTAACTTTGGATGAAGTATCCAACATCGATCTTTGGTATGACGAATTCCAAGGTGACCAATACAAAGACAGTGATCACATTTTAAGTCTGACCTTTTTCCCTTGTAAACCTTTGATTGAGGTGACTTGTGATTTGAAGCATATGCTCGAGCTTCTCGCACACTGGACTCGGTGTCAAGAGCAATGACTCACCTTTTAACTTCTTCTCGTTGTATGGTGGCACATACACTGGAAAAAGATGGAAACTCCGAGTTCATCAAGATGTGGCTCCTTAAATCTTCATACAAAAATCAAGATGTGACATAATATCTTGCAATTACACCCAAAAATCACCAAATGTGGCCAATTCCCACCTCTCCAAAGGGGGCCGGCCACATCCCTATAAATACCATTTCATTTCTCCAAAAACGTAAGTTGAATCATTTTGCAAAATTCTCCAAACATTTTTCCCTCAAAATTCTAACTTTGACATTGAAGATTCTTCGGCCAACGGCCCCCCCCCCCCCCCCAAAATCATTGTGGACGTGTGAGGCTCTTGGTCTTGACCTAAGGTGTTAATTGTTTTTGCAGGTGCATTTTCGTCCAAGAACAAGAAGGAACAAATTTCCATCCACACTGTCAACTTCTAAATTTATATGCAACGACTAAAGGTGACGAGTGACGATTAAACCTTATGAATACCTATGCTTCAGATTAGACATGCACGGATATGTGGGGACATTGTAAGTTTTGCCAAAACAAGGCAAGGAAGAATCAGCTTGACTCTGGTGGTTCAAGTGGTTCTTGAGATTAGCGACAAAGTTACGTACTTTGGTGCAGGTTGAATGAGAGAAGTCAGGTTGAGGTTTTATGGGTTAGTTAATGTGTACATTTCCAGAAGGAATTAACAAAATAACCCAGAGGAATGCTTCAATTCTTACGCCGCTTAGAATTTGAGTTCCATCACACAGTTCTCAAAGAAAGCTCAAGAGTTGCCAGGAGCGTCATGAATTGAATAACCCCTGTATAGGTTAGAAGTTAGATTAGACAAAGAAAAGAAGAGTGGGAGTGATCAATTACTCTTTACACATACACAAAGAGAGTGTTGAATTACTCTTCCAAGTCTCCATTTAAAAAATAAAAAGAGGAGACTTCTCTCACAGTATACATGTGTACTAGGATATATTTAACTACCTAACCTAAAGTTTTAAGCTGTTTCATTTATTTTGCTTATTAAGTACTTATTGTGGTTCGAGCCGGTTCGCAATCTCTCTTCTCTTTGTCAAAGAACCATTGAATACTGAGCTCCTTACTATCTGGATGGGTCAGCTTACAATTTGTGGCAGATTCCAAAAGCCTTCCCTTTAGAGTCGTCAACCTATTTCCTCTTATGGAAATGCCTTGTGAAAGCTTTACTGTGGACACAGTTGATGATCCATTAGGGGCAGAGCAATTGATTGCTTTGTGCTAACCTACTGAAATCCTTCTAGTAGTGTGAAACATTAAGTTAAAATCCAGAGCGATACCAACAGCCAAGAACGCACGATTACCACTAGCTCCGCTTCACTGCAGCATTTCGTCCAACAGCTCCAACGCAAATGCAACTAGGAGTTTCAGGGATTGGGTTGAACTGGTTGGTGAGGCTGTGTCGACTGCATTTCCGATTTGGGTTGCTTTGGGGTGCCTGAATCATCTGAAATAGTATCAACTTGTCATAATTGTCCCACCCCTTTATGTTGCCAGCCCCAACAGAGTGTTGGTGAGTTGGATGGGTATGTTATACTGAAAAAATATTACAGGATTGGCACGCCTACATTTCACTTGCACCTTGCGTACCATCTTGCTGCTCAGATGAATAGGACCGAAAGGGATGATACTAAAACTTTCAAAAACTAGGGTGACAAAAGTCTACTTTACTTTTTTCCCCTCTCCTGGCCAGAGGATCTGATGACCTTGTTGTTTTTGCAGTAGAAATGTGGCACTTTCGGTTTTAATGACAGCAGCAAGCACTTTATCAGCCGTGGTTGGTAAACTGACATCAATTTCTTTTGATATTTTTTTGTTCTTTAAGTGGTGTACTGGTATGGTCCAAATTTTTTCACATACATTGAAAACTGGTTAGAAAGATAAGTTTGAATCAAATTTTCTGCTAAAACTCCCGGAAAAATTAAATTCTGATTAACTTTCTGTCGTGTCTATTTCTTTTGCCTGTCAAAAGCTACGGGGAGCATCAAACTATCTCCCTTGGAAATGATTCGTTAAATATGAATTATGAATAAAATTTTCCTTTGTTCGATTCTCAACCTAAAGTGATCTGCTGAAAGATCAGACCTTAACCCACAGTTTGGACATGGGAAATAAACTTGAAATTTGGACAAAAATCAGAAATTTTAAATTGAAATGACCAATTCCCTTGTTTGGATTTATAATCATAGAAATTTAATTACCACTTACTATTACTAATGACTTAAATTATAAGCTTTTTCCAAGGAACCTTACTTCTTTTACCCTTTCATATTGTAGATCATGACCCCATTTCTCACAGCTAAACTTACCGGCCAATATGTCGCAGTAGATGCAGCTGGGCTCTTATTCTCAACACTGCAGGTAAGCTTTCAATCGTTTTGCCTTCGTCTTGTTATAGCTGTTGCTGTTTTTAAATTATATAGAGGTACCATATGCTTTGAACACAGGTTGTGCTTCTCCCTGTTTTGGCGGGTGCATTTCTGAATCAGTATTTCCAAGGCCTGGTTAAATTCGACTCCCCCGTGATGCCACCCATTGCTGTAGCAACTGTAGGTGTTCTTTGTGGGAATGCAATTGCCCAGAGTTCATCTGCAATCCTTACGTCTGGTAAACAAGTGGTGCTAGCTTCCGCTCTTCTTCATGCAAGTGGATTGTTCTTTGGATTCATCTTTTCAAGGATGCTTGGGCTCGATGTCACATCACAAGGACTATCTCCATCGAGATTGGCATGGAGGTAAGCATCATTGGGTTGTTTTTTTTCTTCTGGATAAGAGAGTTTCACAGCTTTTCCACTGCTATTTAATTTCTAGTGAAAAGACATTGCATTCATTTATTCAATCCAAAAGACATTACAGTCAATAGTTAATTTCATTCTGTACCAAAGCCATATGATTGCTTGTATTGTGTGGGTGCGCACACGTGTGATGTGTGTGTGTATGTATGATTGAAAGAATCCATGTCAATTTGTATGCGCTATCAGTTGTCTGCGAGTCTTGTTTTCGGCTCTTCTATGTTTCAGAATTCGATGCTCGGAATTGTTCTAGCCGGTCAGCACTTCGGAAACCCTCTAACTGCAGTACCATGTGCTG
This sequence comes from Pyrus communis, assembly GCF_041283825.1. Classification (NCBI taxonomy): domain Eukaryota; kingdom Viridiplantae; phylum Streptophyta; class Magnoliopsida; order Rosales; family Rosaceae; genus Pyrus; species Pyrus communis. The sequence continues at coordinate 29,926,814 of NC_142575.1, forward strand.
TTTCCAGTGTTTGTCATTCAATCTTGGGTAGTGCCTTGGCAGGATTCTGGAGACAGACTGTGCCAACCCAGAAGCAAGATTGAAATGTCATGTAAAATCTTTAGACGAGCAGTACAAACTTCAATCCTTCTGTTATCGTATGAGCTGGTATTTGTCGGAATTTCTTTTCGTACGTTTTAGCTGCGGAATAGTTGGATTTGCACTTTCCGGTGCTGGTCTCTGAAATAAGTTGAACTATGTTATTTTGCCTTTCAATGTGAATCCTTTGATTTTCGCTCTGGATTTTAACTTAATGTTTCACATATTTGTTCATGTATCAAAAGTCCTATATTCTATGATTTCGAAGATAATAGCAAGCCAAAATTGCAAAAATATCTCCACCCATTCTGGCTTGCTCTGATTACCATTTTGTTTTCAGTTTTATATTTTTTTAGTTATGTTATGGAGGGGGAATATGAAGGATAAAGGAGGGATAAGCAAAGATGGAGGAATGGTGGCGGGAGGTTAGGAAAGACTAAACAACTATATATATTCCCTCTATCTCGGACAAGAAAAGTTACAAATAGTCAAATCTAAAAGGAAGATTGAACTAGAAAATAAGAGAGCAAGTACACTATTTTAATCAATTGGCCTAATGTACATATACAAATCCAATTGGTTAGTCTTGTATTTCAATTCAAATCCCTAATCTGTAATCCCAAATCAAAACCTCAAAAAGTGTCCCAAACTTCTCAATCAATCACCCCACCAAATCATTTCCACTAATTTCACTCTAGTTTATTGTATACTTATTCGACAGATGTCCGATTTATGAATTTTTCATTCGGATTGGCAGCCCTTGCAGATGCTTATGTCTGTTCCCTAAGGATTTCTTCCAAATATTTAGATATGTGGTCTGCACTTTGAGTCCTACTATACATCAATGCATTTTAAGTTGCTTAGATATTCCACTTGCTAGATATTTGTGGATTTTTGACCGCACATTTAGCTGTTAAATTCAGTAATATATATTGTACATGAATTTCTACATAGGTTAGATAAAAGGAAGACTCGAAAACTAGAAAATGAGGGATCTCTTTCATTTTCATGTATCGCACATTGGCATATGTATAATTGATTTGTAGCTTTCAGCTGCGTATGGTAGTATGTAACAATCCGTCCTGGAATTTACGGAATCAAAAAAGTATTTTTGTATTTTCACTAAGTTTGAGGATATTTTCTTTTTAAAAATAATTTTTAGATCTTAAATGGTTTCCCCAAGGAGGGGCCATCCCTGATTTGTCCCTCGATTCCCTTCCCTTTTTTTAAATTTTTCTGAAAAGTCTCTCTCCCCCTTTTTCTCAAGAGTTCTCTTTTCTTCCTCACTCTCCCTTGTCACTCCCTTTGGCTCTCTCTCTCTCTCTACCCGAAACTCTCTATATCTCTCTCTCGACCTTACGTTTCCCTCCTCACCGTCGAACACACACACAAACATACAAACACACGACGGCATCACCATCATCGTTGGGCCTTTCTTCTCTCCCTCATCCTTTGTGAAGCACAGAGACCACCCAATCATGTTTAGCACACCCACACCGGCGAGTTCTACTATTCCCGACTAGGTGAGGCTCGAAATACCATCACTCATTCTTCATTTTCAACGGTCTGGTGGTTTTAATGAAAATAGGTATTGTCTTGGGACGTTTTTACATAGGAAAACCACCTCGGAGAACTAAACCCAGATTCCAGCAAATACCCGTGGCTTTCAGGCCACTTTCAGGCCAAACCCCGACGAGTTGGCCAACATGCAAGGTATCAATCTCTTCGTCTCACCGAGTACTACAACTTTCCTTTTTGTTTTATCCAATTTCGTTGAGTATTGAAGAAGTTATATCCATTTGAATCTTACCCAGTTTCCGGCGACCTTCGCGGCTTTGGAAGAATTTTCAAGCCAAATCACGACGAGTTGGACGTCGTGAGAGGTACCATTCTCTTCATCTCTTCGAGAACTATAATTTTCATTTTTGAATCACTCGATTTCGTTAAGTATTGACAAAGTTATGAGCGTTTAAATTTTGTCTAATTTCTGGCCGAATTTCGGCCATCTTCCCCGGTGAGTAACGGGCTCCCGAGCCCAACCCTTCAAACCAGGCAAACCAGGCCCTTTGGGCCTTACCAACTAGGGCCTTTGGCCCGTTAAAATCAAACCCAACCCATTTATTTATTTTAATTGTTTTTCTGAAATTTAAAGGCCCTTGGGCCATTTCCCTTTAGGGCCTTAGGCCCGTGCACTTTAAACCGTAAACCCTTTGAATTTAGGCCTTTAGGCCTAGCACATTTCAGCCCAAACTCATCAGCCTCGTCTAGATCCGGTTGCAATATTGTTTGGAAAATTCTTATGTTGACATTTTACCAAATTTATCCGGGACCCTTCTTAGGGTAATTCGACATCCTGAATCCGTTTCCGATGTCCATTTTCCCAAAATAAGTCGTTTTAGTAGAGTTTGACGAAATGCATCCTTTATGTGCTTAGGGGCAATTATTTGTGGCTTTTCCGTTTTCGCTAGTTGCGTGGCTCTTTGGCAGTTAAATACTGTGAGTGGACCCCTTCTAAAAATGCATGTTTTGATAGTAGAAGTGCATACATGAAAAGCATGACTTGATGACTATGTTTTATGAAACGTTTTATGAGAAAACATGCTTACTGAGGTTAGTTTGAATTATCACTATTTTTCCTATAACCCATGTTCTTATAGAATATCTGATGGATGACGATATGATATTTAGAACATGTTTAGAACACCTCTTTATAGTATAGATGATGGATGACTTCGTACTATGAAGTTGCTTTTCAATATATATATGTTCACTGGTTTTGTACTTACCTAGTGGTCCTTTCCGCTACGGGACGTAGGGATAGATTTTGGTCCATCCCGGGAGACGGTTTGGTGTTTGCATAGGGCCTGGAGTGTGTTTCTTCTGGCTATTAGCACAAGGACGAGGAGCCGACATGAAGCCTGAAGTGTATTTTCCTCTAACTGTCTGCTCAGAGACGGGGAGTCGGCATGGGGCCTGGGGGTTATCGGACATTCACTAGTGATTAGTATATATACAAGTTATGATTTGAGACATTGCACGATATGCTAGGTTTTGGAAAACCTATGTTTATCATGATATATAAGTGTTTTCATAAAACCTGGGGGTTAGTGTGTGTGTGTGTGTGTGTGTGTGTGTGTGTGTGTGTGTGTATCAACTTGGTCCACTCATGTTTGTTTTATGCCCCCTTCAGGACTTAGAATCGAGGCGTACAATCTAGACATCCAGGCATTTCTGCATCGGCATATTCAAGTCCTCTCGGTGTAGGACCCACTCTTTTGTTTCATTCAATTTTATTTTATTTCTTTTAGTGTTTTAGTTAGTTGTATGCTCTGAACACGTTCCTTAAATGCATATTCATTATTCTTTTATATTTATAAGTCTTATCTACCCCTTGTTTTCAGCATTTTCACTCAATAAATGACTATCGTCATCCTTGGGCGTAGACCAGCACATGTCTATCCTGGTATTAGAAAAATATTGGGATCGGGACGTGTCATAGTAAGCATTAAGCAGTCAAAAGAAAGAGCTGTAAATATTCTACGCATATTGTATATTTTCCATGCAACTGCTTATGCCTATTCAAGTGGGTTCTCTTCCTTCTCTAAGGCTGAATCATATGGCCTTGCTGCAATAAACTATTGACCATATGCTTTAACTTTTCTATCACAATTTGTGGCAGTTGTTAGGGTTTCTACGGAGGTCAAAAAAGATGTGGAGCCTAGTGATGGAAAAGTTATGTGGGATGTTATTCGTTTGCCTAGCTAAGACATGCCAAAGAAGGACTCGTTGCATTCAGTATGAAGATGTAAATAAATGTCGCATATCAGAAGTTCACTAATCTTGCAAAGGCTGATAAGAAGTTAGTTAATTTGTTATGCTACCAATTGATTTATGCTGGAACTTTAATTAGGGTATCAAAGCAGCTTGACTTACATGTTAGATTTGAAAATTCATTACACATGGGAAAAGTGTGAAGAAATGTTTCCCATCGGAAGTTTACCAAACCCTTTATTGTCAATTTATTTTATGATGAAACTTCCAACTTTTTTCATTCAGGTTTAGCAAAATTGTTCGTGTAACTCGAGTGCAAAGAGCCCCCTGTGTATGTCTCTTGTGCGTTTTGATACTCAAACATAACAAAAAGAAAAAGAGGCAATATTGATTAGTAAAAGAAGATTAACTTACACGAAATACGTTTATAGTTGTGTGATGTCTTAATTCAACATTACATTGCATTACATTATTGATCCAAGCCTTTTCAATGTCAATCCATGCTGGACAAACCCGTCATAGTTCATGAGCAGTATTGCTTCTGATCTAGTCAATCTAAATTTCTTTAATTTAAACAAGACATATAGACCGTCACCGTGATACTGCGTAGTCAACCTAGAATTCTGTGAAGATGACAATGAACTCAGAAAAGTCCCCTAAACTAACAGTAAAAGTCACCATGGGCGTTATATATTATTAGACGTCTTGCATCCGACGTTAGATTTAAGCAAGACTTGTCCTTATATATTAGATTTGAGCAAGACTTGTCCTTATACACTATTAGACGTCTTGCATCCGATGTTAGATTTGAGCAAGGCTTGTCCTTTATATATTATTAGACGTCTTGCTTGTATCATAAGTAAGAGTTTAGAAATCGACTCTTTTTATTGTTTTATTTATTATTATTATTATTATATTATAGTATTGCTTCTGAAGTCAAGCTAAATTTCTTTAATTTAAACAAGAAATATAGACCGTCACCGTGATATTGCGTAGTTAATCTCTCTAGAACTCTTATCCACACTACTATAATTTGAAGATGACATTGAACTCAGAAAAGTCCCCTTAATTGACAATAGAAATCGCCATGGGGCGACCTAATTTGAAGTTGCAAACTAATGTTATTGTATCCTCTACAAGATCTTAGTTATATTGTAAATAGATGCCTTTAAGGAAAGGAATCTCTTTTTCTTTTTCTTTTTTTAAAAAGAAAAAGAAAAAGGAATTAGTTGTGGGGACCCCATCACATCGAACTTCAACGATTTGAACCGTCATTTTTTAAGGTGCATCTCATAGATCATCCTTGCAAAATATTAGCCAAATCGGAAATATTTGAGGCATCTAATTAATTTCAAAAAAATTAATGAACACTTTGTTCTCTAAGAAACATTAAAACTCCTTTGTGATTGAATTGAATTGAATTTCTGTAAGGATGATCTATGAATCTAAGAAACATTAAAACTCCTTTTAGATTGAATTGAATTTTTACAAGGATGATCTATGAATTGACGCTTACAAAATAGACGGTTCAGATTGTTGAAATTCGATGTAGAGTGAGTTCTACAATTAATCCTAAATTTTTAGAAAAATTGGAAATCCCTTCTCTTAGACCAACTCCACCGTGGTGGATTGCTCGGGGGACAGCCCAGAGAAAAGGGCCGAAGGCCCTGTGGATCGGCTCCAGCGTGAAGGAGCCGGAGTGGAGGTGGAGGCCCGAGCTCCGGGCCTATGAAGAATTGCTAGCCTGAGAGCCCGAGTGGATGTTACGCCAGGGCTGACGTCAGCCAGACGTCATGTCTTTTTTTTTTTTTTTTTTTCTGTCAGGTGCATGCACCTCACTCGCGCGTAGGGGCGCGTCGCCGACACATTTTCAGAAAAATTAGCCCACTTTTTTAGATTCAAATGTTACCGTTGGGAAGCCATGTGGCTTCCCACGGTCCGTTCGATCTCAACGACTTTTTAACTTAGACTGTTCGATCTTAACGGTAAAAAAAATTAAAAAAAAGTCTTATTTAATATCCACCGTTCGATCTGAGATCAACAGTCGATATTAATATGTTTTATAAATAAATAAATAAATAAAAGAAAAAATAGTTTTAAAATTAAGAAAAGTTACTGTTGTGACACGTGGCACAATCTGGAGTGTTGGAATTTAAATTTTTTTATATCCAACGGCAGAGATTAATTAGTTGAATAAAAATTTTAAAAAAAAATTGTAAAAAATCGAAAAAAAATTGTTTTTACTTTTCTATAAATACATTCTCATTATCATCTACCTTACACCACAATTTCATATTTTCTCAACTACTTTCAATTACATTCCTTTCTTTCTCTCAAAGTTTCAATCCATTTTTTTTCAACAAAATGACTACTGATGCAGGTACGAATTGGTTGCTTTTTGAAGATGTTGTGTTGTGTACTAGCTGAGTTGAAGTTACCCATAGTTCGCTTACGGGTAATGAGATGCAGTTGCGAGAAATGTGGAGTCTTATTCATACCAATTATCTTGAGAAAATTGGTGGGAAAAGAACCAAAAAATCGATGTCCAGTCGTTGGAAATTACTTAACCAATCGTTTAGTACGTGGAGAAACGCCTTGGCACAAGTTAGTACTAATATTCGAAGTGGGAAAAATTACTCGGATCAGGTAACAATATATTATTTATTTGTTTGTACTATACCCAAACTTACATTATAATTATTTGTTTGTATTATTTATTTGTTACCTACTTACATTATAATTATTTGTTTGTATTATTTATTTGTTACATATTTTCATTATAATTATTTCTTCTCCCGCATTGTGTAGGAACTTCAAGCACAAGCTTGGTACGGTGCCAAAACCAAAAGCAAAAATAAATCATTCAACCGGTGGAAATGTTGGAATATTGTCAAAGATTGTCCTAAATTTACAGTTGTGCCTGTCGGTCCAAAAGTTTTCATGAATAGCACCCCTCTACACTCTACACCCGATCATGTCTCGCATGTTCATGAAGATGATGCAGAAGAAGTGTCCGAAACGCCCTCCCTGAACAAGCGTCGAGTTTGACCCGTTATCTAATTAGGCCTCAAGGTAAGAAGACTTCAAAGAGAAAAGGGAGTGCTTCCAAGAATGATTATGCAAAGTTCATGGAAGAACTTACTCGCCAAGGTGAATTGACTTTGGCGAGGAAAATGGCGAAATATGAGGCTGATAAGGTTAGAGAGGACGCAAAAACTGCAGCTATTGAGAGAGAGTTTCAGGCTAATGAGAGAGAAAGAGAGCTACTTAGGCAAGAAAGGGAACATGTTAGAGAAGAAAGACCGGCTCAACGAGATCGTGAGATTATGAACACGCATTTAGAAGGGAAGTCTCCAAATTCTAAATTTTTTTGGAAGTCGGAGAAAACGGACGTGGTGCGAAGGAAGCGTGCAAGAGAAGCGAGAGCAAGCCAAGATGGTCCTAGCACCACAAGAGAAGATCATCCTAGCACCACAAATTGGTTAAGTGATGATGAATAGAGTAGTTTTTGTAATCGGAGCCCATAATTTTCCAATCACTTTGGGTTGTAATTTATTATTTATTGAATATAGTACTTTATGTTGTTTCCAATTTATTGAATATTTATTCAAATGAATTTGGTAAGTTATTTATACTAGGAGAATATTTATTCAAATGACAAAAACACACCAAATAAAATTATATAAGCATACCGAATAATAAAAAACTCACTAAAGCTGAACTAAAAAAATTACATAAACATATCAAATAATAAAACACACCAAATAAAATTACATAAACATACCAAATTAAAAAAAACACACTAAATGAACTTAATTATCTTCAGCTTGTTTCAATGCTCACTGGTGCTTTATTAAGTCAATTTGCCGGACATTGTGCATGTCTGGCATTTGAAATGCAGTATATCGTTGAATAAGCCTTTCATTGTAACGTCTATCCCATTGTAATGGCTCATGTTGAACGGGCTCATCGGTGGCGTCATGAGCACAATATATATGTGTTCTTGAATTGTTCATCGTGTCTGGCTCATATTCATCAACGGCTTCATAATCGTACTCATCTTCCACAATCATGTTATGAAGAATGATGCACGTCATCATGATGGATCGAAGTTACTCTACATCAAACAATCTGGCAGCACCCCTGACGATCGCCTAGCGAGCTTGGAGGATACCGAAACAACGCTCTACATCCTTCCTGCACCCCTCTTGACAACTTGCAAAGTGTTTTTCCCTTGCATTTCGTGGACGTGGCATTGTTTTGACAAATGTTGACCACCTTGGGTAAATGCCGTCAGCTAGGTAGTATGGCACGTCGTACATACATCCGTTAACCTCATACGTGACTTTTGGTGCCTTTCCTTGTAGGACATAGTTGAACACTGGGGATTGGGCAAAGACGTTGAGGTCATTTTGAGCTCCTGGAACCCTGAAAAAGGCATGCCAAATCCATGCATCAAAAGATGCCACCGCCTCCAAAATGATACTTTTTGCTCATTTTCTGTCTCCATAAGAGCATTGTCATGCACTTGGACAATTTTTCCATGTCTAGTGCATACAATCAATGCTTCCAATCATCCCAGGAAAACCACGCATCTCGGCCTTCTTCAGAAGCCTTTGTAAGTCTATGTTTGTAGGTTTCCGGAGGTACTCTGCGGTGTAGATAGATTCGATTGTTCCGCAAAACCTCATCAGGGACTCAAGAATGGTTGATTTCCCCATCCTTGTTATCTCATCCACTTGGTCTGCAGATGCTCCATATGCAAGCATCCGCAAGGCAGTAGTAATTTTTTGCTGAGGAATGAGACCCATAGCACCAAAAGCATCATTCTTTTGCACAAAGTAAGAATCATGGTTGCAAACAACAATCATGATTTTGTTGGACAAATGTCGTTCCATTCTAAAACGACGTCTAAAGTACATATCAGAGAATGCACTATTATGGACAAAATAAACGTCCAAGAGTTTCGTACCTCATCGTTGCCTGCTTCTATCAAGGTTTTCGGAACGGCTGGGCCTGCAGATCTGAGTCATAGCTTGGATGACTCAACGAGAATGTGAGGCTCTGCCCATTCTTACTTCGTCATCTCTCCTTCTACGCTCCTTATCCTCTTCCCTCTCAATTTTTGCCACCTGGAGATTAAACATTCCTTCTGATTGGTTAAACAATTCTTCCTCTTCCTGATCGAGTTCCCACATCATCCTTGAGGAAGAAGAAGACATTGTAAGAAAGAAGCAGAAACTATGAATAATGATACAGATTTTTGTGAAGAAAGAAGCATAAACTATGAATAATGATAGAGATCTTGAGAAAATTGGTGTGAGATTGTGCGGATGGATGCTGGGATTATATGAAGGATTCAGAAAGGATTAGGTTGTAGATAATGCCACGTGGCGTGCCGTCATTCGTTAAAAATCTGATGGAAATCTATCCTCAAATATTGTAAACATATTATGACATGTGGCGCGACGTGATTGGTTAATAATCTTATCAGAAATTTATCACCAATAATTGTATTTTCAGATAATGACACGTGGCATGTCGTCATTCATTAAAAATCTGATGGAAATCTATCATCAAAGATTGTAAACAGATTATGACACGTGGCGTAACGTGATTAGTTAATAATCTTATCAGAAATCTGTCACCAATAATTGTATTTTCGGATAATGACACGTGGTGCAACGAGTACGATTAAAAATCTTATCAGAAATCCATCCATTTAATAATACTTCGGATAATGACATGTGGCACAACGAGAACGATTAAAAATCTTATCCGAAATTACAATTAAAATTATTTTGTATTATTTTATAAATAAATAAAATACTAATATTTTATTGCCTATTGCCAGGGCTATTGAAGTGTAACGGTGGAGATGCAAAAAGCGATTACTGTTCATTAATGGTAGTTACTATTTACCAGATGGATTGAATGGTGAATAGCTTGGGGGGAGGGCTCCTACGCTGGAGTTGCTCTTAAAGGGTCGGTATTGTAAATTAAGAATAAAGCCACTACGCATAGTTCATCCTTTTTTAACATTTTCTAGACATTGATACATGCCATCTCTAGTCATATGTTTTGTCTTATGAAGTCAAATATAACGAAATATTTTTTAGTTAGATTGCAGCTAAAAAGACTAGTAAATTATTTTAAGAGATCCCTAAAAAATTTCTTCTCCAATTATATTCTCTAAGTTAGGAAGTCTTTTTTTTTTTTTTTTTTTGAATAAACAATATTATCTATACTAAGGTGGAAATAGTAGGTTTAGCCTCACAATAAGTTAGTAATAATGTGGTTCAAACTCTCATTTGGTGAGAAATGAACCTAAGAACTCTCACTTACAAGTAAATAGGAATACCACTAAATTGTAGTACTAAGTGACTCTAGGCAGAGCGTTTTTATTTAAAATATTATTAAATATTAGTGCTTAATGCTAGGTTCTTCTTTCTCACTCCTTAGAATTAGTAGCTCATAGTAGAATCTCTATCTCAAGAAGTGGATAGGAAGGTAGGAGCTCATTTAGGGAGTTCGCTGTAGATGTTTTAACTCATCATTTATGTAATTTGAACTTAATTGATATCTTGTTTATACAAATAGATAAGAATAATTCTCGACCATTAAGGAACCACGTGTCCCTTCTGGAGAGAGAGAGAGAGAGAGAGAGAGAGAGAGACTATTCTAATCAGATCAAAATTCAAAGGTAGGGTGGTTACAGGTCCATATCGCTGCTGAGCTCATGTAGAAAGTGAGGCACAAGGGAGAGTCTGACAAACCAACCTTTTGATCATCAGACGTCGTCGTAGCACCAACACATCCACACCCACCCACACACACTTACACACATAGTATTGCACACAGTATATATACCATTACCAGAGCCTATCTAAAACACCCATTACTTACAGCGTACGCAAATGCTAAGTATGGAAGAAAAGGCATCTGCAGGGAAGAGCTTGTACGGTGGTTCTCTTCCTGTTCCTAGTGTTCAAGAATTAGTACAAAAGCCAATACTCACAATCCCACCCAGATACGTACAGCCTCTTCATCAAGAGATCATCAGTTCTGATCATCATGCTCATCAAATACCATCCATTGACATGCAGAAATTGCTTTCCCAAGAATCAACCATTTCTGAACCTGAACTAGCCAGGCTCCATTTTGCTTGCCAAGAGTGGGGTTTCTTTCAGGTAATCAAATTACCTAGCCTTTGCCACTTAAATCTTTCATCAAATAGTGCTGATTGTTTTTTGCCCACGAGTTCGAGGAATTTGCCGATGATCATTTAGTCTAGTATCATCTAGTCTTCGTTGGCGATATGAAGAGCAGTACATAACTATGTAATCATGTAATTATACACACACACATTTCACCTCAAGGTAGGCTTGATTAGTAGTCCACTTCTATATCAAACTTTCCCTTGATTTGTCGTTGGTTAAAATTCATGTTAGCAACAAGTGAGTCAAACTTAAAAATAGCCAGGCTACCCTTCTGGAAATTCATGGCTTCGACCTTTTGGTTATTTACGGACCGTTTTTACGGATAAAACCATTTTAGGTATCAATCGAATGGGCTGATCTGCAAAATTTTGAGGTTTCATAACAAAACCAAGTGGCGATATGGAGTGTAACTCAGCTACAATAAGAACATGCAAAGTCTCTTCTCTTCGATTTGGGATTCATACTGTAAACACCCTTAATTACTCACGTGTGGTGAGTTTTCAAGCTTAACATATGGACAACACAAATTGGATAACGTGAAGTACAAGTGGCCGTTGGACTTTATATGTGAGACCAGCCCCCTATTCGGGTGAAGTATGGTGCAAACAGATACCATGATGTGGAAGCCTAGGCATTAAGCTATAAATGAGGTTGCTACAAAAAAAATTTCGTTAATAGGTTGCTTAAAAAAATATTTTAGTTTTTTGTTGTTCTTTTCCTTGGTTAACTTGGCTACTTTCTAGGCCTAACCTATGTTTTTTTCACCTTGCCTGCATACTAAATTTTAGAATTTGCTATTTCGTAAGTTTTTTGGCCATAGTATTCACTCTGTATATTTTTACAGTTGGTAAACCATGGTGTGAGCTCTTCCTTGTTGGATAAAATGAAGACAGAAACTCAAGAGTTCTTCAACCTACCCATGGAAGAGAAGAAAAAATTTTCGCAACAGCCAGGAGACATTGAAGGTTTTGGTCAATCCTTTGTAGTTTCTGAAGACCAAAAACTCGATTGGGCTGACACTTTCGTCTTGACCACCCTTCCTGTCCAACTGAGGAGGCCTCACCTACTCCCAAAACTCCCTTCTCCTTTCAGGTCCTCTCGTGATTCCAAATAAATATGTTTGTCTATGATTTTGTGCAATATGAATGTGAATGCACGAATACATCGAAGAGTAATGTTATTTAGTAAAACAAAAAAACAAAAAATCTGATTTTATTTCTGACAATCTCTAGTTGAGTACTGACATAAGTGAGTGTAACATACAGACTTACTTCTATTAACACGTGTTACTAATGAAATCATTTTTATGTGTCTAATAATATTATTGATAGATATCAGTGCAATAGGGCATCTAGGTTATATTCATCCTAACATGATATTAGTTTTTTATAGTGGTCCTTATTATGAGGTAAAATATTGTTTCAAATCTTTTGAATCTATACGCATAGGTACGCTACATAATTCATAAAATGTATCCAGAACAATGAACTAGAATAGTACGTACCTACGTGTATATCATGATTATCACCATGGTGAAACCCTAATTATGGCACCAATATCTAATAAAACAAGAGAGCTACTAGACCCACCCCGTTGTCTTATTTCCTCACCCACGTTATATTTACACCCACTATAAAAAGTTAAAAATTTAAAATGTTATTTTCCCACCCACTATTATTCCTAAAATAGCCCTATATATAATTAGAGATAAATTTATCTTAAAAAAAAAAAGAATATAAACAAATAATATTACTCTCTTCTAAAAGCCATAAAAAAAACAAAAACCATTTCCTTTCCAAATTCCAACTGGGGTGGGAATGAAGAATTCTGGGTTTTCATTCGTTGCTTTTCCCCTTTTGTTTTCTTTTTGATATGCATTTCCCCTTTTCAAATTCCAAGGGCTCATCCAAGGAAAAGTTCAAAAATAAAGAAACAGGAATATATATTTTTTTTCGGAGTTCACTTCGGTTTCAAAATTAAAATAATTAACTGAAACCAAATGTTCGAAAATGAATAAAGGATGAAGCAATGGAGTTCATCACCATCAAAAGGCTTTGAAACAATGTGCGCCCAGTATGAAGCAAATGGTGTGAGATTTGTGTTTCACCTTCTGGTTATTCGAAAGGCAATTAATTATATAAAATTCAACAATACTGTAGAAAGGAAAAGAGGGAAACTGTTATTCAAGGAAAACTCATTACAAAACAAATCTACCCTAACCTAATGAAAACAAATTCCAGGAATTCTCATAGGAAAACGTGAAACAAATTGCACCCTAACCTAATGCAAATTCAAATAAAAAGTCACGCGATGCTTCAATTGTACGATGTCAACAAATCAAGAGTCACATAAAATTATCTTTTACCTTTTCGATGGAAATATAATCATATACTTCTTCCATAGAAACGTCATCTTCTAAGTTCATTCTTTTTGCTTTCTCTGAATGATTTTGCTTTCTTTGAATGAAAGGAGATGGGAATGATGAGTTAGGGTTTAAGAGAGAAATTTTTTCTAAACATAGCGTGAGAGTTATCATGCCTAAACTTTTCTTTTTTCTTTTCTATATAAAAAAAAAAAGTAATGCAAAAGGGGGTAACTAAGGTCCTTATTAGTCATTTTACAAATAGACAAATTTGTAATTAAAAAGTTCATAAAAAGGTAGGTGGGAAGATAAGACATTGCAGTGAGAATAACACCTCTCTAAATAAAAAGTTTTCTAAACATAGCATGAGAGTTATCACGCCTAAACTTTTCTTTTTTCTTTTCTATATAAAAAAAAAAAAAGTAATGCAAAAGGGGGTAACTAAGGTCCTTATTAGTCATTTTACAAATTGACAAATTTGTAATTAAAAAATTCATAAAAAGGTAGGTGGGAAGATAAGACATTAGGGGTAAGAATAACATCTCTCTAAAACAATCATTGACATTAATCCAATTTTCTATTTTATATTTGAAAGACTAAAAACAATTTATTTTGGGGTGTTTTAGGGATACACACCCCCTTGCAACTCCTATTTTATAGACAAAAAGCCACCTATGTTTAAATATTCAAATAAAATACAAATTTCATAAAGACAGCAATGTAGAAAAATAATTGATTATTATACAAAATAATCGCACCTCGTGCCACAATATCCAAATTATTTCAATAAATGTTACTGCTCACTCTAATTAGAAAATAATTATGCCACTTAGTACTACGGTCTAGTGGTATTTTTCTTCATTTGTAAGTGAGTGGTTTTAAGTTCGATTCTCGCCAAAGGCGAGTTTAAACCATATTATTTCTAACTCATTGTAAGGCTAAGTCCACCCCTTTCCCTTAGTATAGATAATATCGTTTGTTCAAAAAAAAAAATTAGAAAAAAATTATGATATGTATTGTTACCCTTAATAATTATGACACGTATTATTACCCTTAATATATATACACTAGCATTTGCCTATATATTTTGTGTGTAAAGCATATTTTTTTAGAAAAATGGGAAGGAGAGAGGGAGAGAGAAAGAGAACGTCTCCCGGGGGGTATTTGTTTTTGGTTTTTTATTTTTTATTTTTTTTTAATTTTGAATATTAGAGATATTTTAACATTACATGTAGGTGAGGTTTCAATAAAAAAATAATAAAATTTGGACTTATGAAATTACATTATTGCACATCATTTTTTTTTGTGTGATAGAAGACTAAATAGTTTTTTCACCCTCATTTGGTTGACAAAGAGAGTTTTATTAATAGGTAGTTTAGATATAAATTATTTGCACATAAATAGTGCTGCAAATACGTACAAAAATATTCTACCAATTAGTTTACCTATTTACAAATTGATAATGAGCAAATAACTATTTTTATAGGTAAATTATTTACATGTATTATTAAATATATTGAGCAATGCTAATATGCAATTGGCCTTTTACCACAATGGTGGAAAGGAATTGGACCCTTACATGATGGAGTGAGTTCAAATCTCGTCAGTGGCTAATCTAATCTAACAAAATCTATTTTTTAACAAAAAAAAAAAAAAAACAACAATAATATGTATTGTCAAATAATTAATTTTTATTTTTATTTAAACTATAGGTAAATTATTTTTTTAATAAAAAATAACAACCCTTTATTATGTAGGTAGTTTATTTTGCATGCATATAGGGCACATTTTATTAGTATAAGGCTAACATTTGCCTATATACTTTGTGTGTATGAACACATTTTTTAGAAAATGAGAGAGAGAGAGAGAGAGAGAGAGAGAGAGAGAGAGAGAGAGAGAGAGAGAGAGGAGTGGGAGGTTTTTGTTTTTGGTTATTTATTTTTATTTGCATATATTGTAACATATTTTAGGCACAATTTATCATTGTAAGATATGTGTACAAATAATTCACCTATATTTTTATAATGCAGAGAGACCTTAGAAACTTACTCATTGGAACTGAAAAACCTAGCCATGACTCTCCTATCACAAATGGAAAAAGCTTTGCAGATGGAAACCAATGAAGCGACCAACATATTCGAAGGTGCATTGCAAGCGATGAGGGTGAACTATTACCCTCCGTGTCCTCAGCCGGGGAAAGTCCTCGGTCTGACCCCTCACTCTGATGGTGGGGCTCTCACCATCCTCCTACAAGTCAGTGAAATGGATGGCCTCCAAGTAAAGAAAGATGGGATTTGGGTTCCTGTGAAGCCACTACCAGATGCCTTTGTTGTGAATATTGGAGACGTTCTAGAGGTAATGATTTTCGCTGATAACTTTAACCTTTTGAATATTATCTTGCTCGATACGTAGATGAAAATGTTATCCAACTGTCATTTTCATACCATTGACCATCAGGTGATCAGTTCTTTTTTAACTACATAGAGTTCATATTCAAAATTAATTTACACCGTAATGTAGAAAAATATCTGGTAAAAAAGAATTTCACTCCAACATTACTTAGTACCAATAACCACTCTGGTAAGTCTATATAAAGAGTGTAGTGTTGCGAACAAGAGTTAGTTGAGTTGGTAAGGATTGTTCTCTTTACTAGATCAATGCTTAAGTTCGAGTCTCGCTGCTGACAATCTTTCTTGGTGAGTGATTTGTACAAAAAAAAAAAAAAAAAAAAAAAAAAAAAAAAAAGGCTAAAGCCCCACTCTGTAAGTCCTCAAAGAGGCATGTGGTATGCCCTGGACCTGCAATGGGTAGTCTCCCCTCCCTCTAAACATTTTGTTACAGAAAGAAAAAAAAAGTGTAGTGTTATCCATGCCATGTTTACTAACTATATTGTTAAGCATGTAAATCTTTCACACATAGCTTAATCTTCAATAACCTTTTACTGCGTGAGTGTGTCCTATACTTTGTGAGAGATGTGTTGAACAATTATTTCAAACAAAAGCTTGATCCTTAATAATTATACCTATTGCAGCTATTACCTTTTATTTTTAGTGTTTAAATATATGCTTGTATGCATGGCAGATTATAACAAATGGGACGTATCGTAGCATTGAACATCGTGCAACTGTGAACTCTGAAAAAGAAAGGATCTCAATCGCCACATTTTACAACCCCAGAGTTGATGGTGAATTCGGCCCGGCCCCTAGCTTGATCACTGAGCAAACACCTGCAGCATTTAAAAGGCTGAGTGTTGATGAATATGTCAAAGCAATGTTTGATCGTAAGCTCCAAGGAAAGTCTTATCTTGACGAATTGAGGATTAAGTAATGATGTTAAGCAGTAGAGAGATATCTCTGAAGAGAATAAAAAGGTTTATGTAAATTTCTGAAGAGAATAAAAAGGTGTATGTTGTAAAATTAATAAATGATATCTTAGTTGTCAGAAATTATCATCTAATAAGAATTTTGGACGCCATTCTCTGGTTGTTATCACAAGACAAATATGGAGTAATGCTAGGGATATTATATTTTTGTATCATATTAGTGTATTATTTTATGTGACAAGTTATGCATACAACTAATATCCAATGAGATAAATTTATATATTAAAACTCTGTTGATGAACACTGTTCATTAACTGTGATCTGACGAATTTGCCCCTGCTTGGTCTGTTTAATTTCAATTGTGCCATGTTTTACACGTGTTTGTCATCGGTGAAATGGAAGCAGGCTGAAAAATCTGGGGTGTTCCACTTGCTTCCTTGCTCTTCTTTTCCTCTTCTGGACTCTTCTTTTCCATCGACTTCTCTGTCACTATCTCGCAACCAGCTACAACACCAATTCACCCTCCATTTCTCCCGCTTAGCAAAAGAAAATCAAAGGGGTTCACCTTCGTGGGTTCCGTAAGATGCTGGAAGCATCTTTCGTTTCTCTCTTTCTTCTTTTTCTCTTCCACCTCTTCCTTCGCCGAAGCAACCCAAATCACTAACTTGAACCATGCTCTTTATTTGGGAACTCTATGTATTTCTTATTTGAATTAGTATGGTTTGTCTTTCAAATTTGATTTTGTGTGATTTCATTTTGATAGATATTTCAGAATTTCAGAAAGCATGTGCGGTTTGATCAATTAAGGCCAACCTGATTTACAGAGGTCTGATTAGAGGTACACTACTAATTACCTCACTTTTCTCCCAAGAGTATGCTGCTTTTTCTGGAAGAAAAAGATTAGCTTGGTTTGATCTCTTATTTGAATTGTGTAGACTTGGTTTGATCTCTTAATTTGTGTTGTGTAAAATTTGTATGAATTAATTTGGGTTGGGCAGAGGAAGCAAATAATTTTTTAAATTAATAAATTTAGTTTGGTTTGTACATATGCTGATGAATATTATTTACTAAAGCATGAACATGTCAAGAAACTGTTAGTTTCAAACTATTCATTACAACTTTGCACCAACTGTTTTTGTTATGCCTAACAGTTTTAAAACCCGCAGCATCGCCCGGACTCTAGTCATATATACTAAAACTCAGTTTACCCTTGATCTTCAGTGTCAGGACAGAGATGCCCCTGGTTTTTCTTTGCTTTGCCGTTTTGTTGCTTATTTTATCCACAGTGATGTGCAGGATTTGCCCTTGCTATCCAGGTGTCCATGATCGGTGGAGCCTTTCTTTTGGTCTGTTCTTTGTTTTTTGAACCCAGCTACGAAAAAGGTTATGCACTTGTCGGTCAGCGTGGAAAGAGAAGAGGATGCATAAACTCTAATTGCTTCCAGAAACCACAACCTGCATCTCTCATTCAACTCTCTCTCTCTATGAAATCCTTCTCTCATTCAACTCTCTTTTTCTCAGAAAAAAAAAAAAAACCCAAAAATGGCTTTGGAGCACCGAAGACGAATTGAAGTACTAGTGCTCCAATTTCAAGAGTCTGATTTCAGAATCCCGGAGCAGGTGACATTTGGGGGTTTTTTTTTTTTTTTTAATTAATTTGTTAATTTAATTATTGGCTTTTAAGTTTGGGTTTTGGTTTTTAATATTCATGCTTAAAGGTCAAAACTTTGCATGAATTTTTCTGTGGTCAACGGGTATTTTAGCTTCATAGTATATGAATTTGTGCTAATTTAACTCTTGGATTGTTAACCATATGTATATATTGTTTACCTCATCAGCTACTAATTATCTGCTAATTTTAGCTTCTGGGCTGTGAAATTTCTTATTCTTCAATTTTGGTGCTTATCTCCTCTGTCATCGTCAATTTT
Organism: Pyrus communis; assembly: GCF_041283825.1. NCBI lineage: Eukaryota > Viridiplantae > Streptophyta > Magnoliopsida > Rosales > Rosaceae > Pyrus > Pyrus communis. Next base: position 29,945,495 of record NC_142575.1, read on the forward strand.
GGTGGTTATGTTGGGCTTTCAATTTTTAGGACTGTAAGGACATCCTCAAGTCATCTGGTATCGTCTTCTTCACGTGTCTCTCCCTCTCTTCGACAGTAACGTTTCTGATTTTTCTTGGTAATTATCGAATCGCTTCTGTGTTTTCTTGGTATTTAGGAACTAAGATTTTTTGGTTTTTGAAAAGTAGTTGCAGGTGAAGTACGAGGTACCCTTTTCTTTTCTTCCGTATTTTTTTGTTTAATTTCTATTTCATGCGTGGTGGATTTCTCTTTGGTAAGTATTGAACTGCTTCTATCTTGGTATTTAGGATTTTTTTTGTTTGTTTTTTTTTTTTTTTGGGGGGGGGGGGGGGGATTTTCAAGGGCAGGGGCAAGAGGTACTTTTCCTTAAGTTTCTTTTTCTTTATTTTTTTCTTCTTCTTATAATTTTATGCAATATATGAAAAGATTGTATGAATCTCATGTATGATTATTACCAAATGTCTATATCTTTCGTTGAATAATATTGGTGATTACGGTTTCATGCCTTTTACCATCACAGTTGCTGAAGAACTTGGACTCCCTATCCCAGTGTTGTTTACTAGACCTTGGAATGTTTGGATTTTTATCCGGTTTCGTGTTCGACCAACTATTTGGTGAATTTGTATTCCTACTAAAGATATGAGTGTTGGGTATGAAATAAATATGCAAGTTTTTGCATAAGTAAAATACATTTTGCTTCCCTCTCACAGAAATGAACTACCATAACTTTGCCTTCCCTCGCGCAGCTTTGTGCAGTGGCTTCCTCCATTGACCTCTACACCTACATCTCTCTTAATTCGAATGCTAGGTGATGTTAGGTGAGAAGCATCACTGACGGCATGTTGCAACTAAGGTATATCATTGAAAAGTTTTTGCAACAATTTGGAAATTTAGCAAAGAAAAATGATTGGACTCCTCTTTTGTTTTGTTGTACTGATCCAATTTCTTCTAGGCTTTTAATTGAATAAATAAACTGAGAATCAAGGGACTGAAATATGAGAAGTGAATAATTACTTTGAAGAAATGCAAAATCAAGATTGAAAATAAATCTCGTGAAAGCATCGATTTAATTGTTTAGAACACCAAATAGAGCCTTCTATTTATTAAGGGTACAAGTTAGCAATACAGTTAGAAATATAGTTAGCAATACAGTTAGTAAGTTTGTTAGTATTTGATTAGAGTTGTTAGACTTTCTCTTATAAAAACATAATTGTTTAATCTTCCTTTTTCAGTTAATACAAATTTTATATTTCTCTCTCTCTCTCTCTCTAATATCTTTGTGGTCATCCTTCTGTTCATCCTTTCTTCTTTATTTTTCTTTTAATTCTCAAACGTTGCAATGTGGTTAACATCAGAGCCACCAAGGCTCACACCATGGATCTTGGTGATCAATTGCTCCTCTCATTACTTTCTTTCTTCATTACTTTTTATCGTTTCCGCGTATTTGATCGTTTATGCTTCCGTATTCATAGTTCTCTCAGCTTCTCCAATGGCGCCCAACCACCACTTATTTCTCCTAATCTTCTTTCTCACCACTCTATTCTTAGCCATCAACCCAATCGCCACCATCACTGCCTCTCCCTCACCACCACCGCCTCCTCCACATTCACGGCCATCCCCAAGCACGACACCCCAACAACTCAACAACATAATCGACGTCCTAATTAGAGCTGGCAACTTCGGGAACTGGGTCAACATCATCACTGGCGCAAACCCACTAGTCTTCCCTCTGAGCGCCACCCTTTTCATCTCACAAGACAATGCTTTGAACAGCCTCCCCACCACCACGGTTGCAGCAACCGTCGCCCCAGTACTAGGATGAAGACGATCGATCGAGGACGAAGATGAGAAATCTGTGTGTAATGAATGAAGAGGAAAAAGTTATGGAATAATGACATTGGGGTTCAGTAGTATCGGAATAAGTATTTTGTTGATAGTCTGTGGATTTTACTCTCAATTGGGTCTTGGAGTTCATTGTTTATACGATTAACAAGCTCTTGGAAGAAGTGGACTTGTTATGAAGTATTAGATAGCATCGTGGATGATGCGTTGGGGTGAAAGCCTTGCAAATGAAGTATGAAGAATAACAGCATCATAAAGTTGCTTTTTTGGTGAACGTGGAAGCACATCCCTCAATTTTTCTTGAATGGTTATAGGATCTGATCCAGAGATTACCTGCCAACACCCAAGAAGCACACCTGTTGAAGTTTCTCGTGGTCCTTTATAATGCAGCGATTGCTACCATAATTTGTTCCAAATGGGACTTAGTTTCAAGATTGTATAATGGAAGTTCTTGAATTTCTGCTGTCTCTTCATTGGGTATGAATTGTTCAGGAGCTTATCTCAACCTATAATTTCAGAGTCTAACCAGCTTAGTTGTAGCATGTATCTACTAGAAGTCCGGTTGTATATTTCTTGAAGAGAAAGTTTGAAGAAGTTGTTGACGATAAATCCCACGAAGGGTAATCCCATTTTATGAGTAGGTAAATCCCACGAAGGGTAATCCTACATAGATGTTGATTTTCTGTTGTTGAAATTGTGAAGGCCGATGCCATTGTTCAAAGAAGTTGTTTCTAGTAAAATCCACAAAGGGCGATCCTGTGATGATATAGTTAGGGCCGATGCCACATTATAGTTTGTTTATTTTCTGTTTTTGTAAATATTAAAGGCCAAAGCCAATGTTGAATGAGATTGTTGACGGTAAATCCCACGAAGGGTAATCCCGTAAGAAGTTGTTATACTAGCAAGAGGGTGTGCTACAACTACTTTATAGAAGGTTGTTCTTGTGTAAAACTCCTAATAGAGGCAGAGGAATACAGGGTGTCTTTATTTGTAAGGCAGTGGAAGAAATTTGGACTGAAAGACAGAGGCTTTTGGTCAACAGCTACAAAGAGGTCATGGGGTACACTTGTTTGATTCAGGGCTCTGGGAAAGCTAGAGGCTTTGGTGATATGGTTTGAGTATATGCACTTACTCTCTATCGTATGGTTATACATCTGCTTCAAGTTGTAAGAGATTCATTTGGAAATAAACCAATGGATGAATCTTATGCCAAGTCTTTTGAGCGTGCTTATCAAATGATGACCGAACTAGAGGCACAATCAGTTTTAAGGCCAATTCAACAGGATGGAAGATCTTACATGTTCTCCAGAAGGCGGGCAGATGGACGAGAAGAAGAGAATCTATCTGTTGATCAATGGAAGAAAAATCGTTCTTTCAAAAACCTGTGTGAGAGCAGGTTTAGTTTTTCCAGCAAAATGAAGGATAATCAGCTCGTCTTTCTTGTTTGCACCAGGCTAATCCAAAGTGGTGACTCTAGTCAAAGTGCTACATGTGGACAGATGTTTGGGTATCAATCCAATGGTGGTTTTCCTAAATCTACAGTTTCAGTGCTACCATGTCTCAATTCTTTCAATCTCAAACTAGATTTCCCCAATTCAGATTGAGGGGGAGTATTAAGGGTACAAGTCAGCAATACAGTTAGAAATATAGTTAGCAATACAGTTAGTAAGTTTGTTAGTATTTGATTAGAGTTGTTAGACTTTCTCTTATAAAAACATAATTGTGTAATCTTCCTTTTTCAGTTAATAAAAATCTTATATTTCTCTCTCTCTCTCTCTCTCTCTCTCTAATATCTTTGTGGTCATCCTTCTGTTCATCCCTTCGTCTTGATTTTCCTTTCAATTCTCAAACATTGCAATGTAGTTAACACTATTATAATTTTCTGTATTTTTTTTCCTTAGAAAACATAAAAAATCTCTCTTCAAATGTAGATTAAAACTAAAAACTTTATAGCTCACACATCTAATCTCTCAAATTAGTTCTGTAAAAACATTGGTATTGAAGCTAAGCATCAGTCTTAACAAATCTGGTTAACAGGATATGATGATACTATGAATCACAGATATGATGAGATCAAAAGTTAATGATTTTTACACTTCCGTCTATTTTATTTGTCTAATTTATTCAATCACTTGATTCTCCTCTAATTTATTCAATTCAAAGGCTAATTCAATTAAGATATTATATGAAAGTATTGTTTATCCTATTCTCTTAATTGAAGGATTTTTTTATTGGGTGAGCTCAAATCAAAGAAAGTTTTTTGGTCTATCTTATTTTCTTTTTATTCAATTTTCTGTTCTGTAAATAATATTAGTAAGATCACTTTGGTAAGCGAAATTCGATTATATAGGCATGGTTGCTTACAAGACAAAAGATTTGTTCTTTGCTTTATGATTTCTAGGCTTTTAGAATAGAAATGTTAGCTCCAATACCTTGGTATACGATCGAGTACAAGATTGAGATACAACATTTGTAAAATTTGGGATTGTAATAATTAACTTTTTCTTCGTTCTTTATCATAGCACTATGGATTCGAATTGGATTGGGTGTTGTTGCTGGTGTTGTACTCTCCGTGGATATTTTGGAGGCGTCGCATGATTTACAGGGCCGGCCTAGCTCATAGAGATCTTCGTTCATGGTAAGCTATTAATCCCTGAGATATCTGTTTCTTTTTGTTCATTTCACATGTGTGGCTGTTTATTGAGCTTGGATCTGCCAAGAACCGGAGATAGTCTCAGGTTTTAGGTTAAAATTGAATCATCAATGATTTTGAAAATATGGTATTTCTGCTCAAACCTATAATGATGGACACATAGGTTATACATGTGGATTTTCACATTAATGTAGGTCTCTATTGATTTATGGAAGGTAGTTTTTACTCTTCATCTATGTACCAATTTTTTATTTTAGTGTTCAGGCAGAAATTACAAAGGAGCCTTATGTGTTGGAGATTCGAGGAGGAAAACTTAGCATCGTGGCACCGCTGGAAGTGGTAATTGCTAATCAAGTTTTCACTCTTTTTTTTACATACTTTGGTTTAAAGCAATATCATTTGAATGATGAAATTTTGTGGGTGCATATAGAAATGTCAAGTTTAGTTGGATGCTAGCAATTGGTTTCCGTTTCCATCCTTGTGTGGCTGTCAATTTTAGTTTACGTATTGCATCTTGGCTTCCAAACTTTTTATTCCTAGATTTTCATATCACACGGTAGTCATTGAATTCGGAACGTCAGCCTATGCCACCTATGCTTACAGGAGGAAAGGGCGCCTAGGAAAATAAATCTAATTTATTTCAAAGTTTGAATCATAAACCGGGAAGAAAAATGACCTGATCATAGCCAAATATAGAGCCTCCTAGAGCTGCAATGTAAGCAAAGATGAAATACCCAGTAATCCTATACTCATACTGATGAACCCTTTTAGATACTATTCCATCACCTCCAAATACTGATGAACTCTTGTGTCGATTTAAGATGATCAGGGCATAATCAGGATAGCCTCGCACCACTTACATTTACTTCGCTGTTGATATATATTTTGCATCCAATTTTCCATTATCTAATCTTTAACTTACTTCTGTTATAATTATTTCAATCAATTCTTTAACATATACACTCTTTTTAGGGAATTGTAGCTGCACTTATTGTACTTCAAAGAGCAGTAAACTGAATCATGAAACAATTTTCAAGTGTAGTATTATTCAAGAGAGTAATGTCACATATAAAGATTTATAAAATTCGTTTTGATTATGCCCTCCATCGTCATCAGGGAAGTATTGCGAGTTTATATTTGTACTTTAAAAAAAAAAAAAAAAACCAGAAAATTGTTTAGAGGCGTAGTACTGTATATCAATATATATCCTTGATACTCTGCATCAATCATTCTGACATATAATTATGGATCCACAACTGCACGCTCCCTATGCTATTGTTCATTGCCTATTTAGGCAATTTCCTGCAACATTGTGTAAAGTAAAATGAAATTTTGTTATAGTTATCTATGATCAATTGTAAGCGTTAATACGTGTTTCATCCTTCTATGCAATTTTTGTTAGTGTCATATCTTGAAAAGTTAGCATCTCAAGCGAATGGTATTTACCACTTTCCTTTTAAATGAATTTTAAAATCAACTCCAGTCTATGTTTGTTTAACAATGTGGTATCATTCATTATATAGTTTCACAAAAATCATGCATAATTCTTGCTGAACTTGGTTTGGTTTTCTTTCGTTTAGGGATAGATTGAGTGAATCACAATTTGACCAAGTCTTGAATGATGAATTGAGCCAGATCATTGAGGTCTCTTTGTCAAGTTAAATTTTCTTTTTTTTTTTTCATTTTTTTTTTTTTTTTTTTTGGTTTTTTCATTTGTAATCCTTAGTTCTTGACTCAAACATTGCGAACTCAAACATTGCTTAATTATGAAGTGAATGAATTTGCATAATCTTAAATATAATTTTTAATCCCGCAGCAATGCATGGGCATATTTACTAGTTAATTAATAGGCATGACATGTACATATCACTTACCACATTAAATAATACACTAATAGTTAAAAAATGCGGTCTCTCAAAAAAAATTCAACAAACTATAGTTATATTTTCTTTTTCTTTTCTTGGATATGATGCTTAAGTTATTTGACAAACTTATAGTTGAAAACTTTAGCAGTGAGTGCATGACAATTAATTTATTGCTTAAACATCCAAATTTTTAAAAGGACATAAAATTCTTACGTATTCCATCACTTTATAGCACTTATCATGTGACCTAAGACTAACACTATTATGTAACCAAGTTTCCAGAAATATCCTCGTTACACTCAAGCTAGTTCAGTAATTCCACGTCTCTATCCAATTGAAGGTTTTAAAGTCTATGACCAAATTGTTTACACTACAAAGTAATATGCGGTACCGTTTGGTACGCGCGTAGATGGGACAGAACAGGAAGGAACAGAGGTTCCATGCTACGTTTGGTGTACGCTCAGGTTGGAATGGAATGAAGGATTAAATGACAATCGTACCCATCCACTCCGATGAGTTCGACCTTACCTGAGTCACCGCTGACGAGTTCAACATCATCCTTCACATCTTCCACCTAATCCTCCCTGTCCCATCCCTCGAGTGACGACGTCAGCCACGTCCTGCTAGTGGGTGGTCTTGAGGTTTTCACGACGGAAGGCGATAGTCTCGTGGTGGGACTAGCAGGGAGCAGAGAAGTGGCGGGAGAAAGGTTATCTGCAATAGAATGGACACAAGAATCCAATGAATTAATAACAATACAAATAGCTTCTGTAATTCCTCATCAGTAAATCCAATGAGGCTTTATTCACAAGGTGGTTACATGACTTTATCCAACTGATCAGAGGTCCAGACTCCTTCACAAAGAAGGCATAAACACTATGATTCAGACGAACTGAATCAACCACAAGTTCAAATGTTATTCGACGTACGACTACAAACGATTTGAACAATGAAAAACAAGGCAATGATATCTGAGTGAATAATCAAAAGAGGTGCAAATGACAAAGAAGACAACTGAAAACCGAATCAAAGCTCAATAACAATGCAGCATAGAGATTAAGAAAGATGGAAGCAAAGCAAACAAGACAAAGAAACTTACTTGATTCACTATGTTCCAAACTGTGAAATCCAGCAACTACCACTTACACTAGGTTTCTCTCAAACTCCAATCTCTTAGTTGTGGTTCTGTAATAAGCAAAAATGGGTTGAGAAAAGAAAAGTGTGTTCATAACAAGGAGACAACTTTCTTTAAGCAGGTGGTGGAAGGTTACTTCAGCTGTGGTTTTGCTTGCCAATAAATGGCTGCTTACTTCGCTTAAAGCAAAGTGAAAACTTGTTATGCCCCCACTTGCGAATAAGAACTATTTATGAATTAGGAAGTGAGCCATATATGATATATCTTAGCAATAAATTTTTGATAATTAACAATAATATGAAGAGGAAATATCATCTTTACCATTTTAAACCAATCCCTTTCTACACTCTCTATTCCCTTTCTTCCACCGTTTGACGCATTTCAATTTTCTCTCTTTTTCTTTCCTGCCAAATATGACTAACGATCCTATTATCCCACCACCAAACCCCAAACATCTAACTAAATTCCCCCACTCTCTTAGCTAAAGCCATATATGATATATCTTAGCTAAAGCCATATGATTGCTTGTATTGTGTGGGTGCGCACATGTGTGACGTGTACGTATAACTGAAAGAATCCATGTCAATTTGCATGCGTTATCAGTTGTCTGCGAGTGTTGTTATCGACTATTTTATGTTTCAGAATTCGATGCTTGGAATTGTTCTTGTTTGGGTTAATATTTGAATGTTGAGCTTAAATGAAGACTTGCCCGAAGCCCAGCACCAAGCCTAGAGGCAAATTGAAGCCTTCTCAGCCAAATATAAGCCATTTGTTTACCATTGAAGTGACAACTGATGGAGACTAACCTACTACCAGCCAAAAAACACTTTTCAGTGGCATTCCAAGTAAAAAGTTGATGACTCACTACCCTTCAGATGCTTTCGGGCAAGAACAAAGCTACAACAATCGGCCTAATTTGCCTATAAAAGGAAGAAGAGGCCCCAGAGACAAGGACACTCAACCAATCAAACAAACAAACATACAAACTCTACTCTCAATCCAGATTTGCATCCAAAAGTTGAAATCAACCCAAATTCAGTCATTTTTAGCGACAAGCTATCTCTTGTCTAGATTTCATTAGAAAGCCTATCTTTCTCTAGTTTAAAGCTATGCTACCTTCAACCATCGTAGTATCGATTCCCTCATGCTATCACATCCCTGCTCGGACCCCACCACATCCAGGGCTCGACTCCACCGTAGCACGATATTGTCTGCTTTGGGCCCCAACCACGCCTTCACGGTTTTGTTTATAGGAACTCACATGAGAACTTCCCAGTGGGTCACCCATCATTGGAATCCTCTCGCGTGCTACTCGCTTAACTTTGGAGTTCCAATGGAACTCGAAGCCAGTGAGCTCCCAAAAGGCCTCGTGGTAGGTAGGGATGGGAATACACATATAAGGCTTAGATGATCTACTCCCCTGGGCGATGTGGAATGTTACAATCCACCCCCTTTAGGGGCTCGATGTCCTCGTCGGCACACACGCGGCCAGGGTTAGGCTCTGAAACCAAATTGTCACATCTCGGCCCAGGCTCTGCCACTTCCCGGGGTCGACTCCACCGTAGCACGATATTGTCCGTTTTGGGCCCTGACCATGCCCTCACGGTTTTGTTTCTGGGAACTCACACGAGAACTTCTCAGTGGGTCACCCATCATAGGAATGCTCTTGCACGCTACTCGCTTAACTTCGGAGTTCCAATGAAACTCGAAGCCAGTGAGCTCCCAAAAGGCCTCGTGCTTGGTAGGGATGAGAATATACATATAAGGCTTAGAGGATCCACTCCCCTGGGGGATGTGGGATGTTACACGTGCAATCTTGTTTACCATCCAACCCGTTTTAGCACATAAACCCCTGTTAACACAAAGAGAAGTGATTGCAAGAAGTTCAACCTTGATAGACAAGGTGAAATCTTGCCCGAAGCTCTTTGTTTGTTTTCTGAATTTGTAGATCTATTACTTAGTGCATTCTCCAGTATGCATTCAAGTTGTTTCCATCAGTTTTCCTACTTTAAGAGTCTCATTTGTATCTGGATCTAGTCATTTTAATGAATATGCTTTCATTAAAATCAATCAAGATCTAGTAAATGACTTAAAGGGCCTTGGACTCCCTTCATTTGAACATACAAGACTATGAACTAAAAGTCCTTGGTCACAAGGCAAGAAAAAGAATTTAACGTGGACTTAACCCATCCATGACAATCCTTTGATAACAAGAAGTCCGAGTAACTTGGGGCGCAAGTAATTGACTAAAAACACTCTTGTTCTACATCTGCTATACTGAGATAACAGTGGCACGCCTAACACTTAGTTAGTTTTGATTATGACCCCCAAGGCCTACACCTAAGGCCCCATAAAGTCACATTTCAAAACTAACTTTGTCCTCGTCTTGTAGCACATCAACAAGCAAGAACCCTGACTACACATCCAAAGTGCCAATCCCTTAGGGAGCTGTGTTGAGGTTCGAGGATCCTTCCCTAAAGAAATCTTCGCCCGAATAGTTCTAGCCGATCAGCTCTTCGGAAATCCTATAACTGCAATACCATGTATTGTTTCTAGCATTTGTCATTCAATCTTGGGTAATGCCTTGGCAACGTATGTCGGAATTTCTTTCCGTATGTAGTAGCTATGGAACAGTTGGATTTGTAGTTTTTGGTGCTGGTTTGTGAATAAGTTAAACATGTATTGGTGGGTTACACCTCTATTATAGAGATTATATAAATGTGGTATGAAAAATGTGATAAGTGTAACACTACTTGTTTTTATTTTTCTTTCCTATCCTATGTCCGGTCCACCATTTCCATTCTTTTATTTTGGATATGATTGCCTCTATATCGGACAAGAAAAGTTACAAATAGTCCAATCCAAAAGATTGAATTGGGGAACAAGGGAGCAAGTACACAACTTTATCCAATTGATCTCATTTACATCTACAAAGTTTAGATCGAAAGATTTCAATTTTCGGCTTATCATCTTACACCCAAAAAAAAAAAGAAAAAAAAATCTCCAAGTCATTTTGAGAGAAAACTTCTCTCAAATCGTAACCCAAGGCCCAAGCCCAACAACAAAGCCAGACCTCTCACCCAAATACTTTTGGTACCAAAATTCCCCCAACCAAAAACTTAAATTCCCGCCAAATTCAAATATTGGCTACTAAAACTCAAATGAAAACGAAGGCTCGTAACTTTCAAAGTTCCCACAACAAATCTAGTTCGTTCGTCTAATATTTCAATTCAAATCCCTAATCTCTAATCCCAAATCAAAACCTCAAAAGAGATCAAACTCTCTCAATCAATCTTCCCACCAAATCATTTTGCCCATTTTTATTTGCCCAAAAACCAGACCAACAAATGGATCAGAGATTCCATGGCCCACCTCCTCTCAAGAGATTCAGACTCGTGTGGCAGCAGCAGAAGGATGCCCTTTTGTCCCCTTTGCACATTCTGGGGAAAAAGCGAAATGCGCTTAGGGACCAACTCATTCTCCCTGACCTTGTTGCCTCCGCCGCTACCATCTCACCTATTCTGTGCCTGCCAAGAAAATGGTTTGGGCGTTTCAGCTCGATTTGTTTCCCAGAGAGCACCTTTCGACATTGGACCTTAATGTTGAGTACAAGTTACATTTTGGGTCGAAGTCGGAAGAAGAGGTGGTGGAGAAAATGGAGGAAGTGGAGGGTAAATCTAAAAATTGCTGCAATGAAAATATCGAGATTACCCAAGAGCAAGAACAGAAAAGCTAAGAAATTGCAGGGGATGAAGAGTGCAATGAAGAAGATGATGGGTTTTTTTTTTTTGTGCTGTTTGTCAGAGCGCAGATGAAGATCCATCAGATCTAATTGTGTTCTGTGACGGGTGTGATCTAATGGTTCATGCCTCCTACTATGGAAATCCCCTTGTAAAGGTATCTTAAACGCGATTGGTTCTGCGCCAAATGCGCATTTTCCACTGTGCATTCCCAATACATTGAGTCCTATTCTTGCTGCTTGTGTCCTGTTAATTTAGGCGTAATAAAGCCCACTGGAGACGGCAGGTAGGCACACATTGTGTACGAGCTTTATGTCATGGATGAAGAAAGTTGAGGTTCCACCATAAAATTTGCAATATGGAGAATAGCCCAATTACTTGTAAACTCATGCAAGGTCTCTCCTCTCATCAATGTAGGATTCACTCTCAACACGTCATTTTACATGTGGCGAATTTTCAAGCCTAACACGTGGATAATATAACTCAAGTGACGTGGAGCAAGTGTGGTCGATGGGCTTCACACGTGGGCCATCCTATTTTGATAGTATGAAGAAAGTTAAGGTTCCACCATAAAATCAATTCGCAATATGAGAAGTAGCCCAACTACCTTATAAGCACATGCAAAGTCCCTCATCTCATCAATGTGAGATTCACTTTCTACACTGGAAGTGTTATTCAAGGATCCTGAAGGCCGGGAAGGGATTAATTGCTCCATGGTTTTGAAAAGGCGGTGGAAGGAGAGGTGCTATGTTTGTGAGAGTTCAAGAGGGTGTGCTATCCAGTGGTCTGAGCTTAAATGCCCTTTGGCATTTCATGTGAGTTGTGGGTTGAATAAGGATCTTTGTATTGAGTACAAGGATGGAATGAATAAGGGAGCTATTGCCACAAAATTTCATCACTTGAACAACTACTTGTACTGACTTGTAGACCCTTTAGTTGTGAAAACTTCATAGACAAGTAATAAAGGCCATTTTGAAAGAAGCCATCACCAATCATCTTTCCGGTAACTATGTCCTAAAAAGTCACATTATGGGGTGAGAAAATTGCTAGGCAATTTAGTGTTTGGGTGATCCTTCCTACTGACATGAGATTGAAAGGAAAGAATGGAACATAAAGGACAATGGACTGAACTTTGTTTGGATATTAGCTTAATTTTCCTTTTGCCCATGACTGAAACTTCTCTACCATTAACAACTGATACTTAAGATAACATTTTTTGAAAATCATGCAAGTTTGTAGGTTGGTTTGTCATGTGATCAATGACACCCATATCCAATAATCATGCACAAGACTTGTATTTTGAGCTATTGAAAAAGTATTTAAGATACCTCCAGTGTCTTCATGCGGTATTCCTTCTGCTTTTGCCAAAAACCCAGTGAACTTCCCAAGGAGAGTAGTGTGGTTCTCGGCTCCACTTCTCACTCTTTCTTCACTCTGACCCCTCCAATTTTGCGTTGAAGGTAGGAAGCAAACTCATTGATCAATGTAGTAGGATTTGACGTAAAATCTAACAAACCACCACTGGGAGTTTGACCTGCATGGTTTAGTGAGGAAGATGCTGCAAGATTGGACCCATAACTGCTTTTGAACGGTGGGTTTGAGCTACTTTGAAATGTCATGTGGCTCCTCAAATCTTCATACACTGAACTTTGACCGACTAACAATTGGAAGATTTTTTCTTCCTCATCACTCTTCAACAGTACAGTAATATCGGTGGTATGAGGCCTATAAGCGTCCAACTCGCTCCACATTGACGTTGTAGTGAGGAGAGGTCACCGAGATGTTGAACAAAGAACTTACTTAATTTCTTGTTTAAGGGTAACATTATCTCTTTTGAGCCAAAAAACTCTGGTTGAGTTATTTGGTTGTCATACATTTCTCTTACCTTGTTTCATATAACTTCTGTGAAGATTCAAAATAGTTGAAGATTTCAGCAATTTTCCTCTCTTTGGAGTTAAGTAATCATGACATGATCAACTGGTCCTTGCACATCGATGATGCATAATATGGAGAGGTGTTCTCCGGTGCTTGAATGATTCTATTGATGAAGCTAAGCTTAGCTCTTCCTCAAAGGGTTAGAATTATTGCCCTTGACCAAGGGAGATAATTGAACTCGTTGAACAACACTAAATTAAACCTTTAATTAGGGTTGATATCAACCTCAGAGATATTGGTAGACGATGAGGCAAGGGTGCTCTCAGCTTCTAAATTTATATGCAACGGCTAAAGGTGAGAGAGAATCTTTTAATTTATATGCAACGGCTAAAGGTGACGAGTGACCGATTAAACCTTACGAATACCTATGCTTCAGATTAGACATGCACGAATTTGTGGGGACATTGTAAGTTTTGCCAAAACAAGGCAAGGAAGAATCAGCTTGACTCTGGTGGTTCAAGTGGTTCTTGAGATTAGCGACAAAGTTACTTTGGTGCAGGTTGAATGAGAGAAGTCAGGTTGAGGTTTTATGGGTTAGTTAAAGTCTACATTTCCAGAAGGAATTAACAAAATATAACCCAGAGGAATACTTCAATTCTTACGCCGCTTAGAATTTGAGTTCCATCACAGTTCTCAAAGAAAGCTCAAGAGTTGCCATGAGCGTCATGAATTGAATAACCCCTGTATAAGTTAGAAGTTAGATTAGACAAAGAAAAGAAGAGAGGGAGTGATCAATTACTCTTTACACATACACAAAAAGAATGTTGAAGTACTCTTCCAAGTCTCCATTTAAAAAATAAAAAGAGCAGACTTCTCTCACAGTATACACGTGTACTAGGATATATTTAACTACCTAACCTAAAATTTTAAGCTGTTTCATTTTATTTTGCTTATTGTAGTAATTAGCCTTTGTGTTCATATCACATAAAATCATTGATATTTGTGTTAATCTTCCAGTTCAAGCCTGCAAGCAAATGTCATTGTTTTTGGTGACTCCGAATATATAAATTTTTTTAGTACTCTTAGTTAACCCTGCAGAGTTCCAGAGTTCATCCTCTTGTTATCTTAGGCTCCAGTGTCAACAACTTTGATCTTGCAAACATTTCTAACTCCATGTTGTTTTGTAATGGGGTGAAAAATTGTGGCTATGTGTCCTTTGATCTGTTTAGGCGCAAATATGTAACATTTACGATTTAAATGGTGAGTACTACTTGCAGGTGATGCCTTTATCAGGATATTTTGTGAGCAAGCTTTTGAATTTGCCATCGTATTGTGCAGCTGGTTTGATATTGGTTGGTTGCTGCCCAGGTGGTATGTATCTGTGCCAGTCTTTTCGTAGATGTCGTTGTTATGTTTACTCAATCTTCACCGCTCTTTCTGAATACAATTTTTCCCAGGTTAATTCGTTGCAGGAACAGCAACATTGTAACTTATATTGCACGGTACATGAATCATCTGAAATAGTATCAACTTTGTAAGGATATGAAGGTTCCAGATTATGACAGGTGTTACGAAGTTAAGTATTAAGTTGTTAAAACCAGTTAGTGGAGTATACTTAGTGTGTAATAAAAGGCTATGACAATATATATACTTGTACTGCTACTGTAAATTCATTCAACACAATTGAGATATTATTCAGTTTTCTTCCCTTCGAAACTTTCTCTTCTCTCTCTCTCTCTCTATATGCTTTATCTCTCTGATAACACCATTGCAGAAGCTTCATCTTCTGCATCCTGACATGTTATCTTCGCTGGTTGAGGATTCGTTTCTTCGATCCTGAGATCCTTTCTGCTTCCGCGCACTCTCTTTGAAGATCGGTACATGTTTGCCTTCTCTGATTTGATGCTACCAGTTTCTCCTTTTGTGAAATTGCGATCTGTGATTTGTTTCTGCTGACTGCTCGCCATGCGTTTGAAGAAATGTCTGACTAAAATTTCTCTCTCTCTACTTTGAAATTCTTTGTTCTTTCTCTTTGATTCTGATCTCTGCTTCTGTATATTCAAGATTGTGCAGTTTGAAACCATAATTTTTCAAATATTTTCAAGAAATTCCTCATTTCTTTGAAATTGTGATAGAACTATGGTGACTTCTACTCAGTTGCAAATTGTGCAATCTCCGATTACAAATCTCATTCCAAATGTGAATACATCTGTTACTGTGAAGTTAGATGATAGAAATTATTATCTTGTTTGGCACTATCAATTACAATTGTTACTTGAAAGTCATGGAATTCTTGGATTTGTGGATGGATCTCGTCGATGTCCTTCTCGATTTGAGAAAGATTCTAAGCTTGAAGGAGTTGAAACTGATGACTTTCAAATCTGAAAATGCATGATCATGCTCTCATGCAACTCATCATTGTAACAATTTTCATACTTCTGGCTTTCAAGGAAGAGGAAGAGGACGAAACAATTTTCATTCTCCCTTCAGATTCAATGTGCCCCTAATAATGGTGTTGGAATTCTTGGCTCACCAAAGCCTCAGGTCTCTACCTGTTCCAAGCATGGCTTTGATATTCATGTGTGTCAAATCTATAACAAAAAGGGTCACCTAGCTTCAGATTGTTTTCAACGGCATTCTAGCTCCATTTCTTCATCATCCAGAGTTCAATGTTAGATTTGTTGGAAGTTTGGCCACACTGTTATTCAGTGCTATCACAGGGAAAATTTCTCTTACCAAAGGAAACTAGCTTCCTCTAATCTCACTGCCATACACACCATTTATCAACCTTTTGCACCTCAAGAGTCTTTTTGGGTGGCTAACACGGGTGCTATTTCACACATGACCTCAGATCTTGCTACTCTCAATCTGGCAAAACCATTTCCTAGCAATGAAACAATCACCATAGCTAGTGGTACAGGTTTGAAAATCTCTCATATTGGTTCCACTACCTTGAAAACTCCTAGTTATGCATTTGAGTTGAAGAAAATATTTCATGTGCCTCATTTGTCTCAACATCTATTATCCATATATAGATTGTGTAAAGACAACAAATGCAGATTGATTTGTGATGAATTCTGTTTTTGGATTCAGGACAAATTCACAAGGATAATCCTCCTCCAGGGATTGTGTAGAGATGGTCTTTACCTTATGCCTTTCCATGTTCCACACCACCTATTTTCTCAAGCACAAAAGTACACTGCATCATTTAAGCACCAAGCATGCTATCTTGGACAACAAGTCAAAATAAATTTGTGGCACAAACGATTAGGGCATCCATCCAACGTTGTTGTTTCTACAATGTTCAGTCAATCTAAAATCCCTACATCTGTTGATAATGTGTTTTCTGTTTGTACAGATTGTCACGAAGGCAAGTTCACCAAACTGCCATTCGTTTTTCCTGCAAATAAAGTCGTAAAACCCTTAGAAGTGATACATAGTGATGTTTGGGAGCCTTCTTCTATTGTCTCAGTTGAAGGTTACAAATATTATGTAAGCTTTGTCAATGAATGTACCAAGTTTACCTGGATCTTCCCATTAGTAAATAAAAGTGAAGTTTACAGTGTCTTTGTTCACTTTTATAACTTCTTAGTTACTTAATTCTTTGCCCATATTAAAGTTTTTCAAAGTGATGGTGGTGGTGAGTACACAAGCCACATATTTACACAGTTTTTATTTGATAAAGGTGTCATACATCATAAGTCATGTCCCTATACCCCGGAGCAGAATGGTCCAGCTGAAAGAAAGCATAGACACATTCTTGAGACTGCTATTACCCTTTTACAAACTACTATATTACCATCACAATATTCATGCTTGTACCATCACCCTATAAGAGTATGATGAATGAATTTGATTTTCAATTTAAAATATTTGCACTAGTGGATACCACAAAATATTATGTTATACTTAATGGAAGTATAAAATAAACTTCAAGTGTTTGTTGAATCTATCGTTTTGACGGAATACACATTTAGATATCAGGTAACAAGATGAAACCTTTCAACAAATATAAATGAAAACTCACGATTTAACGGTTATTTTAACTCTAATTTTGCTGATTTTTTACAACTACACTCCTCAACCCTATAAGAGTACGACAAACGAATTTGATCTGCAATTTAAAATATTTGCACTAGTGGATAGTACTATTTAATGTTATGAGTTAACAAAGGCATGCAAATTATTTCTTTGTCATAGAATACTATATTAAGTTATACACTTTTTTGCTCAACGATTTTATTTTTAATTTTATGGTCTAATCTTCTCCATATGTATTCTAAGTTATATGATCTATTTATTGTAGAATTTAAATTAAGCATCAAACTTATTTCAAGAATATTCCAGCGACACATGTGACCATTGGTAAATAATTGATTCCAACAAAACCATATGCCTTAAAAATTTATTTTGACAAAGAAAAAATTTTGTCGGAAAAAATATGATAACTTCTGACAACAACTAATCACCCTCGAAAATATAAAAGCATTACCAAGAGGATTTTTACCCTCAAAAATATAAAAAAATTACCGAGAGGACCTTTTTTTCCTCGAAAATACTAAATCAATTTCGTCAACATGAGTAAACCTTCAGAAATAACCATTCTATTTCCAATAAGAACTTTACTCGTCGTTAATACAATTGGTGCCAATTCTTCCTGCCAAACAAAAGTGCATTTCCGATGAAACTTGAGACTTTTTCCGAGGACAGTATGTGTGTTGGTAATAAAAAATTGTTTCATGCCATGTTACCGACGACCCATATTTTATGGTCGCAAAATGTGCTTTTTACGACAGTTTTTGGGGCCCTCAGAAAATCTTCGTTAGTAATGACTACTTCTGTTGTAGTGGCACAATGTGTTTTTGTAGGGTATGCATGCCAATATAAGGGTTACTTATGTCTTAATCCAATCTTTGGAAAAATCCTTGTTTCAAGGCATGTATTGTTTGATGAGGAGAGTTTTCCTTATTCTTTTCTCATTCAATCTGTTGGTGCATCTTCATCATATATACCTCCATCATCATCTGCACTATACAATCCACCTTTGGTCACTTCACAGAATGTCATCGTTTCATCATTTCCCACTCAATCTTCTTCTTTACCCTCTCGAGCCATAAAGTTCTCATCTATTGCAACCCCTAATGCCTCAGAGTGTTCCAATACACATATTCCTAGGGCTCTAGAATCTTTTCCTACCACATTATCAACCTCTGAATCATCTACACAGTTTGTTGTCCCTAGTGATCCAAATTTTCAAACTGAAAATGTGCAAGTTGTCCTTCCTCTTCCTATTGTGAATTTGCACCCTATGCAAACTAGGTCCAAAAGTGGGATAAGGAAAAAGAAGGCTTTCTCTGCGAGTGTTCAGTCCTCTGTTGATATTATAGAACCTACAACTTTTAAGGCAGCTACTAAAGTTCATGAATGGAAAGTTGCTATGCAGGAAGAAATAGATGTTTTGCATGCTTAAAATACCTTTACATTGGTTCCCATGCCTCTAGATAAGAATTTAATGGGTTGTAAGTGGATTTATAGACTCAAGAGGCATCCAGATGGTTCCATAGCCAGATACAAGGCTCGATTAGTAGCTAAAGGCTACAGTCAAGAAGAGGGTATTGATTATAATGAGACCTTCAGTCCAGTTGTCAAACCTACAACATTTAGGTTAATCTTAGCCTTGGCTGCACAGTTTAAATGGTCATTAAGGCAGTTGGATGTTAAAAATGCATTTTTGCATGGTGATCTTCATGAAGAAGTCTATATGTCTCAGCCATACGGGTTTTAGAGTGCTAATCATCCTTCTCATTATGTTTGTAAGCTCAACAAGTCTTTGTATGGTTTGAAACAAGCTCCTCGAGCTTGGAATGAGAAATTCACTAGCTATTTTCCTAGATTGGGTTTTAAATCTTCACTTGCAAATTCTTCCTTATTTGTTCAACACTCTTCTCTTGGAACTGTGGTTCTGTTGTTATACGTGGATGATATCATCCTTACTAGGAGCTCTTCTGAGTTAATTGATGTAATTATTACAGACTTGACAAAGGCATTTGATATGAAGGATTTGGGGCAATTGCACTATTTTTTGGGTTTGGAAATCAATTATTTGTCTACAGGTCTATTTGTTTCTCAAACCAAGTATATCAAAGATCTACTTCACAAGGTTGATTTACAGGACTCGAAACCATGTGCTACTCCTTGTTTACCCTATCATAGGTTACTTAAATCTGAAGGTGCTCCTTATCACAGCCCTGAACAATACAGAAGTATAGTAGGTGCTTTGCAGTATTTAACGTTCACTAGGCCTGATATTGCTTTCTCAGTAAATCAGTGTTGTCAGTTTATGCATAGTCCTAAGGATTCTGATGTTGTGGCTGTCAAGTGGATCTTAAGGTATCTCAGTGGTACTTTGGATTATGGCCTTCATTTTCAATCTGGAAACCTACACTTGCAAGCTTATAGTGATGCTAACTGGACTGGTGATCCCAATGATAAGAGGTCTACATTTGGACACATTGTTTATTTTGGTTCCAGTCCCATCTCTTGGGCTTCTAAGAAGCAACATACAGTCTCTAGGTCCTCCACAAATGCAGAATATCGAGCTCTTACCATTGCAGCAGCTGAGTTGGCATGGGTTAGGCAGCTGCTATGTGATTTGCATATTCCTCTTAGTGTTGCCCCAGTGATATATTGTGATAATATATCGACTATTGCTCTATCCTCTAATCCTGTGTTCCATTCCAGAGTGAAGCATATAGAAATAGATTGTCATTTTGTCAGAGAGAGGGTTATTCGAGGAGACCTCAATGTTCAACATGTTTCTTCCAATGAGCAGTTTGCAGACATCTTCACCAAGGGCTTGTCTAATTCTTTGTTTCATCAACATTGTTCCAATCTTATGCTTGGATCATCCAAGCATATGATTGAGGGGGGATGTAAGGATACGAAGGTTCCAGATGATGGCAGGTGTCAAGAAGTTAAGCATTAAGTTGTTAAGTTGTTAAAACCAATTAGTGGAGTATACTTAGTGTGCAAGAAAAGGCTATGACAATATATATACTTGTACTGCTACTGTAAATTCATTCAATACAATTGAGATATTATTCAGTGATAGTTTTCTTCTCTTCGAAACTTTCTCTTCTCTCTCTCTCTCTCTCTCTCTCTCTCTCTCTCTCTCTCTATATATATGCTTTAACACTAGTACAAAAAAGGCTTTGCACGACGCAGGACCTTCGTAGCGCAAAGTCAAAAAACGTCGTGCAAAAATTAGCCCAACGGATGTTCGTCGCGCATTCACCGTTGCGCCAAGTGCGTGAAAGCAGGGTTTGCGCGACGCAGAAGTGATCTACGTTGCGCAAAACCACTTTGCGCGACGAATGTCCTGCGTCGCGCAAAACAACTTTGCGCAACCTAGGTCCTGTGTCGCGCAAAACAACTTTGCGCAACTAAGAACCTGGGTCGCGCAAAGTGGTTTTGCGCAACGCAGATCACTTCTTCGTCGCGCAAACCTTTTTTTTTTTTTTTTTTTTTGGCCAAAGAATTTTTTTTATTTAATTTTTAATAAATATTGTAATGAAATTCTAAACAATAATTATTAAACCAAGAAAAAGTATTTAATTATAAAATATATAAAAATGTACCTGCGTCGCGCAAAACAACTTTGCGCAACTAAGAACCTGGGTCGCGCAAAGTGGTTTTGCGCAACGCAGATCACTTCTTCGTCGCGCAAACCCTTTGTTTTTTTTTTTTGGCCAAAGAATTTTTTTTATTTAATTTTTAATAAATATTGTAATGAAATTCTAAACAATAATTATTAAACCAAGAAAAAGTATTTAATTATAAAATATATAAAAATGTACACACAAGATGTCCAAACACAAAAAAACAACTACTAGTCTTCTAGGATACATCATGCTACTGGGTATCAGCTGGGTGAAGTGGCTGGGAAGTTGAAGGTGGAGCAACATCACGTGTTGGCATCGGGATCTGGAGGCCGGACATCGCTAAGGCTTGTACAATCATACTCATCCTCTCGTCCTGGGCCTTAATGTACTCGCCCTGGGCCGCAAGCTGACCTTTTAGGGTTGTCACTTCCTCCTTCAAGGCATTGACCTCTCCTGTGGACGATCTGGAAGAGGAGGCACCCGTCTCACGAACCCCCGCCTTCCCCATACATCGAACAATCTTGCCATAACGACGACCCAACTTCTGATCCAAGACCTCAGTCACGATCTGAATATCTGCATCCTCGGGTACATTGACGTCCTCGATCGGGGTCTCCGGGGGAAGCTGCGATGTTGCTTCTTGGAGAACAGCAGTGGACTTTTCCACCATAACATTAAGTAAAAAAAATCATTAAGTAAATTTTATTAGTCAATAATAAAAAATAAAATGTATAAAATTTAAAAATTAATATACTTTTACCTGACGTCGTGCCTCAAGCCTATACGAAAAGGGCTTTGAACCGGAATGGTGGAGAAGTGTCTTTGAGTCCCGAGCTTTCTTGCCAGCAATAGATTTCTTCTGTTAAACATACAATATAAATGTTAGTGCGATTATTTGAATGAAATTATTAAAAAAAAACTTAAAAAAAAATAACAAAAACAGTAAATTATTATTAAAGTATTATGTACATACCACAAATTTGATATAATTGATTCAACTTCATAAATCTGCAAAGAAGCAAAGAGAATGAAAAGAGTGAATAAGCATGTTTCTACAAATTAAAGTCGATTGCAAGAGGGAAATCAAAACTAAAGAGTGAATTAAATACTGAAAAGAGGGAAAACAAAACTAAAGAGAGGAAAAATCGTAAAAACCAAAGAAAAAGATGGAGAAATAAAACCTTGAGGTCCTGAAAAAAATCATTGTCTTCTTCCTTTGTGCAAGGGGGATCGATAGTGGAGAGGAAGTTCGGGAGAAGAAAGTGAGGAGGGAAAGAGGGAAAGAGGGAAAGAAGGAAAGAAAAAGGGAAAGAGGGAAAGAAAAAGGGAAAAAGGGAAGAAGGAAAGAGGTTTATACGGGAGGGAAAAAGGGAAAGAAAGAGGGAAAAAGGGAAGAGGGAAAGAGGTTTATACGGGAGGGAAAGAGGGAAAGAAAGAGGGAAAAAGGGAAGAGGGAAATAAAGAGGGAAAGAGGGAAAACCTAGTTACAGGGAAACAGGAAAACTGGGGTTTTTACGGGAAGGAGGGAAATGATGGACGGCATAAAAAAAAAAGAGGTAGCAATGATGATGTTGGGAAGCAATGATGAAGGTAAAGAAAAAAAAAAATAGGTGGATTTAGTTAAACATGTGGAACTAATTTCTTTTTAGTTAGAGGTGAATTTGAAGCCATGGAAGAGTTATAATAAGTTTTTGTTGTATAATTAAATTTCAAGAGTCCGAATCACTTAATCTACAGGCTGTAGAAGAAGAGACATGAAGATGATATCTTTCCGAATTGGAGTCCTCTGGCACGTTGTTTTCAAAGAACCGACAGAGTTTCCATGGATTTTAATCATGGCATATCCTAATCATGCTAATGGATTTGCATGGCTTATGCTTAACCAAGTGTCAATCCGCTTTTCTTTTGCACTTATTTTTCTAAGTTGTAAAGTATATATTAATTATTCTGTCATTGTTAAAGAATCACAATTTAAATTATTAAATAAGAGTGGTATATGTTGATTAAGCTGTAGAGTCCGTCAATGTGCTATAAATAAAGTTGATTAATTAGGTTTAGGATAAACCTTGACTTGACGAGATTCCATGAAAAAAGCATGTGCATTAAAAAAAAAAAAAAAAATAAATAAATAAAAGAATGTAACTTTCACAAAGGTTGTTTGCTTGAAGCCCCACTACGTGGCAAAACTCTTGGAGCGGAAGGCATCAGAGCAGAAGGCATTGAAGCGGAAGGCATCGGAGCGGAAGGCATCGGATATAGAGCATTCGAGGCCTCAATACTTGGACAAATGCTGGATGACCCAGGAAAAAGGTGCCTCTGGAGATAAGCCGAAAACCTTTGACGGTCACTTTGAATCCGACCTTCGGATTCTTGCAGCTCATCAAGCTTCCTCTTCATGCCCGTCGAATAGTTGTTTGCAAGCACGTGCAAACTTCTATTCTCATGCTTAAGCAGTTTGATCTCTTGCTTGAGACTTTCCACCTCTGCCATCAATGATTCCACCTGACGGGAGCGGGCAAGTAGGCGTTGGCCCATATTGGACACAGAGCTCGCACACTGAACACTAAGTGCGAGGGACTCTTGAACGGCCAACTCATCGGACCGTCCTGACAGCAGCCTACTATCTTTTGGAGTGAGGAGGTTCCTAGCTACTATTGTAGCTGTTGTGGCGTCCTGGATCACGGAGTCTTCACCTGTAAGGGGACCGTTAGAAGATAGGAAAGAAGGGCGCCATACATTACCTTGACGCGGCGCGCCCGTATCACTGCTGAGACTTAATTCTAAGCTAAGGTTTGATGGGTTTGCCATTTTTTCAAAGTGTTCAAAGAGAAGGGGTGGATGAAATTAATTCTCAAAGGGCCGGAGTCGATTTTCAAGAATGGGAATTCTTCAGAGTGTGTTTGTTGTGGTGATAGATAACTCTATAAAATGCCAAGGCGATGCGTCCACCTATTCAGAGAGCCGGATTTTCCTCCGCAAATCACGTGAAGCTTTGTCAAAAGAGCCGCACCCGTGACTACTTTTGCCATGCAGAAATCGAAGAGCCGTTCGTTCAGAAATCGAAGAGCCGTTCGTTCAGAAATCGAAGAGCCGTTCGTTCGACAAGGGTAAAAGAACAGTACCACCACTTTCTATTCAGAAAATCCCTATATCTGTCGACCTTCGTCTCTTATGGCAAGGCAGACTTGAAGAAAATGCCCACCAACTCTCCCTCACCTCTGAGGGCGCACTCCCAGCAAAGCCTTTTGAAATACTCAAATTTTTCTTCTTCCCCAAAGATGATACCAGATACCTGGAGTACATATGACCCAGGAGGAAATACATGCGCTGATTCATTCACCGCTTCTTCAAAAGCAAAGGTATCTCATATCATCAAGGTCAAAAGCAAATGTATCTCATATCATGCTCTTTCCCTGTCCTTTTCTTTGTCCTTGTTCTTACTCGCATAGCAAAGTGAAAGAAGCAATCAGCCGGCACTTGGAGCCAGTCTTCCGATCTGGAGCCAACTGCCTGGAATCTATTCCTGATTGCTTACCTAGCGTTGCTCTCGAGTAGTCATCTTCAACGGTTGATACACTTCCAGAGAAGGGACCACTTCTGCAAGGGGGAGCAAGTAAGGCAAGGGGAAAAAGATACATTGAAGCATGTAGAGACAAGCAAATGCTGAGCTATCCTCTAACCCTTTTCAATACGAATTGGAAAGATTGAACAAAGAAACAGATAAGAAGAGGAAGCTCAGACCTTCGGGGGAGACCCAAAGGAATCCTGCTGCCCAGCTCAAGAGTAGCACAAAGGAAAATCAACGATGGGAGAACCCGTTCAAGAGTAAGCCTCAATGCAATCACCAAAGAGAAGATGGAATTTACAACGGTTGATACACTTCCAGAGAAGGGGTAAGCTCAGACCTTCGGGGGAGACCAAAAGAATCCTGCTGCCCAGTTCAAGAGTAGCACAAAGGGCCAGAGACGATTTTCACAAATGAGCAATCTTTTTTTTTTTTTTTTTTTGTACGCACTTGTAATTTCTCGGAGATCAATGGACATGCTTTATTTTGTATATGCTTCGACATCGCATACGCCAAAATCGCAAAAAACAAACATTCAGAAATCAAGTAATGGGACACACTATTTCGACGGCCATAAACGAAAAAATCACGATCAAATGATTATTTTAACTCTGATTTTGATGATTTTTTACAGTTACACTCTTTAACCCTATATGAATACAATGAACTAATTGGATCGTCAATTTCAAATATTTACACAAGTGGATACCATAAAGGAAAATGCAATGAAAGAACCCCAAAAGAAAAGCAAAAGGGATTAAAAAAAAAAAAAAAAAAAAAAAAAAGGACTTTGCGCGACGTAGGTACAACTCTGTCGCGCAAAGCTGTTTTGCGCGACGCCTTCCCAACTACGTCGCGCAAAGCTATTTTGCGCGACGTGTTTCTGCCTTCGTTGCGCAAATTTGGAAAAAAAAGCGGTAACGATCCTTCGTTTGGCGCCAAAATCTTTCGCGACGCATATAGGGGTCACGCAAACGTCTTTTGCGCAATGCAACTTTGCGCGATGATGTATTCGTCGCGCAAAGCTGTTTTGCGCGACGTCGTCTTCGTCGCGCAAAGTACGTTGCGCAAAATAGCTTTGCGCGACGCGTTTAGGATAGGGTCGCGCAAACACACTTTGGGCGACGAAATTTGATGCGTCGTGCAAATTTCCGTCGCGCAAATTGATTTTTGTACTAGTGATTTATCTCTCTGATAACACCATTGCAGAAGCTTCATCTTCTGCATCCTGACAAACTTGTCGTAATTGTCCCACCCCTTTCTGTTGCCAGCCCCAACAGAGTGTTGGTGAGTTGGATGGGTATGTTATATTGAAAAAATATTACAGGATTGGCACGCCTACATTTCACTTGCACCTTGCGTACCATCTTGCTGCTCAGATGAATAAGACCGAAAGGGATGATACTAAAACTTTCAAAAACTAGGGTGACAAAAGTCTACTTTTCTCAGAGGATCTGATGACCTTGTTGTTTTTGCAGTGGAAATGTGGCACTTTCGGTTTTAATGACAGCAGCAAGCACGTTATCAGCCGTGGTTGGTAAACTGACATAAATTTCTTTTGATATTTTTTTGTTCTTTAAGTGGTGTACTGGTATGGTCCGAACTTTTGCACATACATTGAAAACTAGTTAGAAAGATAAGTTTGAATCAAAATTTCTGCTAAAACTCGCGGAAATATTAAATTCTGATTAACATTCTGCAATATCTATTTCTTTTGCCTGTCAAAAGCTACGGGGAGCATCAAACTATCTCCCTTTGGAAATGATTCGTTAATTATGAATTATGAATAAAATTTTCCTTTGTTCGATTCTCAACCTAAAGTGATCTGCTGAAAGATCAGACCTTAACCCACCGTTTGGGCATGGGAAATAAACTTGAAATTTGGACAAAAATCAGAATTTTTAAATTGAAATCACCAATTCCCTTGTTTGGATTTATAATCATAGAAATTTGGCTACCACTTACTATTACTAATGACTTGAATTATAAGCTTTTTTCAAGGAACCTTACTTCTTTTACCCTTTCATATTGTAGATCATGACCCCATTTCTCACAGCTAAACTTGCCGGCCAATATGTTGCAGTAGATGCAGCTGGGCTCTAATTCTCAACACTGCAGGAAAGCTTTCAATTGTTTTGCCTTCGTCTTGTTATAGCTGTTGCTGTTTTAAATTATATAAAGGTACCATACGCTTTGAACACAGGTTGTACTGCTCCCTGTTTTGGCGGGTGCATTTCTGAATCAGTATTTCCAAGGCCCGGTTAAATTCGCCTCCCCCGTGATGCCACCCATTGCTGTAGCAACTGTAGGTGTTCTTTGTGGGAATGCAATTGCCCAGAGTTCATCTGCAATCCTTACGTCTGGTAAACAAGTGGTACTTGCTTCCGCTCTTCTTCATGCAAGTGGATTTTTCTTTGGTTACATATTTTCAAGGATGCTTGGGCTCGATGTCACATCATCAAGGACTATCTCCATCGAGGTTGGCATGCTGGTAAGCATCATTGGGTTGTTTTTTCTTCTTCTGGATTTCTTAAAAGAGAGTTTCACAGCTTTTCCACTGCTGTTTACTTTCTAGTGAAAAGACATTGCATACATTTATTCAATCGAAAAGACATTACAGTCAATTGTTAATTTCATTTTGTACCAAAGCCATAGATTGCTTGTATTGTGTGGGTGTGCACACGTGTGATGTGTGTGTATGTATGATTGAAAGAATCCATGTCAATTTGTATGCGTTATCAGTTGTCTGCGAGTGTTGTTATCGGCTCTTCTATGTTTCAGAATTCAGTGCTCAGAATTGTTCTAGCCGGTCAGCACTTCGGAAACCCCCTAACTGCGGTACCATATGCTGTTTCCAGTGTTTGTCATTCAATCTTGGGTAGTGCCTTGGCAGGATTCTGGAGACAGATCGTGCCAACCCAGAAGCAAGATTGAAATGTCTTGTAAAATCGTTAGACGAGCAGTACAAACTTCAATCATTATGTTATCGTATGAGCTGGTATTTGTCGGAATTTCCTTTCGAACGTTTTAGTTGCGAAACAATTGGATTTGCACTTTCCGGTGCTGGTCTGTGAATAAGTTGAACAATGTATGTACTTTGCCTTTCAAATGTGAACCCTTTGATTTTCTCTCTGGATTTTAACTTAATGTTTCACATATTTGTTCATGTATCAAAAGTCCTCCAATATTTCATGATTTCAAAGATAATAGCAAGCCAAAATTGCAAAAATATCTTCACATATTCTGGCTTGCTCTGAATACCATTTCGTTTTCAGTTTTATTTTTTTTGTTATGTATAGAGGGGGAATATGAAGGATAAAGGAGGGATGAGCAAAGATGGAGGAATGGCGGCAGGAGGTTAGGAAAGAGTAAACAAAATGAAAACTGAAAACGAAAATCAATTTCTAGTAGGTTTTGTTTTCATTTCTTATCCTACGTCCAGTCCACCATTTCGGTTCTTTATTTTTCCATATATATTCCCTCTATCTTGGGCAATAAAAGTTACAAATAGTCAAATCTAAAAGGAAGATTGAACTAAGGAACAAGAAAGCAGGTACACTATTTTAATCAATTGGCCTAATTTACATATACAAATCCAATTCGTTTGTCTTATATTTCAATTTAAATCCCTAATCCTTAATCCCAAATCAAAACCTCAAAAAGTGTCCCAAACTTCTCAATCAATCACCCCACCAAATCATTTCCACCAATTTTCATTCGAATAAGATCGTTTATTGTATACTCATGCGAGAGATGTCTAATTTATAAATTTTCATTCGGATCGGTAGGCCTTGTAGATGTTTATGTCTGTCCTCTAAAGATTTCTTCCAAATATTTAGATATGTGGTCTGCACTTTGAGTCCTACTATACATCAATGCATTTTAACACTACTACAAAAAACACTTTGGTTGACGAAATAAGTTTGTTGCGCAAAGTATAATTTCGTCGCGCAAAACCTTGTGCGACGAAAGTTTGGTCACGGATAGTTCATCTCGCAAAGCACGTGACCATAGAGTTTGCACGACGAAGATTAACGTCGTGCAAAGTTTTGCGCGATGAAATATTTAAAATTTTTAAATTTTGCTTTAAATTTTTTTTAATTAAAATAAATTAATTTAATATTTTGGGTGACTAAATATTTTGTCGCACAAGGTTTTTGACTTTTTATTTTATTATTTCTTATATTAATTGTTTATGCAACAAAATATTTGGTAGCGCAAGATATTTCGAATTTTTACTTTTTTAATTTAATTTAATTGTATGATTTTATTTTTTTTAATTACTTTAATTTAAATTGACATATTCAAAATAAAATTACATATGAAAAGTAGTGATCAAATTATCCAATATATATATAATATATTCAAATGTACACATAAATTAACAAAGTAAATTAAAATTTGGGGAGAATATACCTTTTGGCAAGATTGAGAGTGAGTGAGAATGAGAAGTAGGAGTGAATGTGAGAGAATTAGAGGAGATAGTGAGAGAGAGATGAGAGAGTGAGTGAGTGAGGGATAGTGAAGATAGAGAAGAAAGATTAAGTGAGAGGAGTGAGAGTGAGAGAAAGGGTCGGATTTGGGGAGAGGGAAAGAGAGAGGAGAGGTAAGAGTAGAGAAAGACATTGAGAAAATGGTGGAGGAGTTTCTTTGGTTTTAAAAGCCATAACACTTTGCGCGACGAAGGATACGAGTTTGCGCAATGAAATATTGGTCACGAAAAGTCTTAAAAAAAAATTTCCCGCGTCCCATTTTTGGTGCCTGCCCAAATTTTTAGAGCTTTGCACGACGAAGTGTTGGTCGCACAAAGTTTTGCGTGATGAAAAATTGATCGTGCAAAGTCTTAAAAAAAAAAAAATTCCAGCATCTCATTTTTGTGCCCGCCCAAATTTTTAGAGTTTTGTGTGATGAAAATTTGGTCGCACAAGTCTTAAAAAAAATTTCCCACGTCCCAATTTTTGTGCCCACATAAATTTTTAGAGTTTTGTGAGACGAAGTGTTGGTCGTGCAAAGTTTTTTGCGCGATGAAAAATTGGTCGTGCAAAGTCTTAAAAAAAAAAATCCCGCATCCCATTTTTGGCTCCCGTCCAAATTTAAGGATTATGCGCGATGAAATATTGGTTCGTAGCACAAAATTTATAAAAATAATTTTTATAAATAATAAAAAAGAAAATAATTTTATTTTACAATTTAAAATATAAATAAATTAAAATAAATAAGGTTTAGGTGACCAAATATGTATTCGTCGCACAAAGAAAATAATAAAAAAAAATTTAGTTTAACAATGTAAAATATAAAAATAAATAAAAAATAAGTAAATAACTATTAGACGACGAAATGTTGATATCTATCGCGCAAATTTTTTAAAAAATAATAAAAACTTATGAAAACAACTATATTTTAAAATTTATAATATAATAAAAAATAAAATAAAATTGGTTTGCGCAACGCATATGACACACCCCAACCGAAATCAAGACGTGACGGCCAGTACGTCTTGATTTCGGAAGGTGACGAAGCCAGCACAGCTCAATTCAGAGTTTTAGTGGACATTCCGGGTCGGGTTGTGTCAGCATGTATACAACTACACTTATATAAATAAACAAAAATCACGATTTAACGGTTATTTTAAGGGAGCTTTAATGAAAAGGGCTTGGGCCAACAAATATTTAACCAAAAACCATCCTAAAATGTTATTTAACCAAAATGGCTCAAAGTTTAATAAAAAACCATCTAAAACTATTGTCTACCTCTTTCATGCCCTTATCCTCCTCTTCCTCGTCATCATCCTCATCCTCATCCTCTTATCTGCACCACGAACAATTTATAGTGTTAGTATTTTATTTCCATCAGATCTAATAAGGACCTACGGTTCCGGTGATGTACGTACATGTCAGGCGTTTGTAAATAGGAAGGAAAAAAAAAAACCAAAACATAAAACTATTTCTGGAGAACCCAAAACATAACACTGTTTATGGAAAAAAAAAATCAGATACAGTGTTAGTTTTTTCTGTGCATAAACAAACACTGTATCTGGAAAGAAAAGAACAAAAATCCAGAAACAGTGACTTAAATTTCAGAAACAGTGACTTAGATTCCAGAAACAATCTATGTTTTAACCTTTGATTGTTTATTTTCTTTCATGCATCAGTTGATTATATTTAAGAAACAAGATGCTTATTTTGCTTTGAATCCAAATACAATGAATTTCACTATTTATTTTCTATCTTACATTTAAGAAACAGTGTGACTATTTCATTTGGATCTAGAAACAGTGACTTAGATTCCAGAAATAGTGACTTAGATTCCAGAAACAATAACTTAGATTCTATAAACAGTGACTTAGATTCTAGAAATAATGTTACTTAAAATCCAGAAATAGTTTATTTTTATAGTCCAGAAACAGTGATCCGTCGTTATTATTGAATAATATACAGATCTCAAATTTATTATCTGGAGAAACAAACGATGAACTCCACTAATGAAAAAAAATTGAAAAACAGTACCTCGAATACTTTATGAATAATAACTACGATCACGTTTCAACGAAATAATACAAAATATAAATTAAATAGCATGAGGATCTATATTTTTGTTTCAAAGAAAAAGAAGAAGGTTTGCAAACAACGATGAACTCCATTAACGACGAAAATCTGGAACTTAACCTAAAAAAGTTAGGGGTAAAATCGACAAATCATAATTTATTATAGTTAGGCAATTTTTAATTGGACTACTTTATTATCGGCCTTGTATTAATCATTAAACAAAACTTATAACATGGTTTTTTTTATTAAAACTAAAACTTTTCAAGCCCTTTTCATTAGTTTCCTTCATTTTAACTCTAATTTTGATGACTTTTTACAACTACACTCCTTGACCCTATATGAATACAATGAATGAATTCGATCTTCAATTAAAAATATTTACATTAATGCATACCACAAAATCTTATGTTATACTTAATGAAAGTATAAATAAACTCTAAGTGTTAGTGGATTTATTATTTTGATAGGATACGCATTCTACGAAACTAGTTTCAACGATCCAACCGTCAAACTTGTTTGTATATACTTTGTTATTGCATACGCCAAAAATTGCAAAAAAAAAAAACATTCAAAGATCAAGTAACGGGACAAAAGTTTTCAACGGTTATAAACGAAAAATTACGATTTAACGGTTATTTTAACTTTGATTTTGATGATTTTTTTACAACTACATCCTTGACCCTATATGAATGCAATGAACGAATTCGATTTTTAATTTAAAATATTTACATTAGTAGATACCACAAAATCTTATGTTATACATAATGAAAGTATAAATAAACTTTAAGTGTTAATGAATCTATTGTTATGATGGGATACGCGTTCTACAAAACTAGTTTCAATGATCCAACCGTCAAACTTATTTGTATATACTTCGAGATCGCATACGCCAAAAATCGCAAAAAACAAACATTCAGAGATCAAGTAACTGGACAAAACTTTTCGACGATTATAAATGAAAAATCACGATTTAACAGTTATTTTAACTCCGATTTTGATGTTTTTTTTACAACTACACTCTTTGATCCTATATGAATACAATGAATGAATTCGATCTTTAATTTAAAATATTTACACTAGTGGATACCATAAAATCTTATGTTATATAAAATGAAAGTATAAATAAACTCTAAGTGTTAGTGAATCTATTGTTTTGATGGGATACACATTCTACAAAACTAGTTTCAATGATCCAACCGTCAAACTTGTTTGTATATACTTCGAGATTGTATATGCAAAAAATCGCAAAAAACAAACATTCAGAGATCAAGTAACGGGACAAAAGTTTTCGATGGTTATAAACGAAAAATC
This sequence comes from Pyrus communis, assembly GCF_041283825.1. NCBI lineage: Eukaryota > Viridiplantae > Streptophyta > Magnoliopsida > Rosales > Rosaceae > Pyrus > Pyrus communis. The sequence continues at coordinate 29,977,707 of NC_142575.1, forward strand.
ACAATTTAACGGTTATTTTAACTCCGATTTTGATGATTTTTTACAGCTACACTCCTTGACCCTATATGAATACAATGAATGAATTTGATCTTCAATTTAAAATATTAACACTAATGGATACCACAAAATCTTATGTTATACATAATGAAAGTATAAATAAACTCTTAAGTGCTAGTGAATCTATTGTTTTGATGGGATATGCATTCTACGAAGCTAGTTTCAACGATCCAACTGTCAAACTTGTTTGTATATACTTCGAGATCGCATATGCCAAAAATCGCAAAAAACAAACATTCAGAGGTCAAGTAACGGAACAAAACTTTTCGATGGTTATAAATGAAAAATCACAATTTAACGGTAACAGGACAAAAGTTTTGACGGTTATAAACAAAAAATCATGATTTAATGGTTATTTTAACTCCAATTTTGATGATTTTTTACAGCCACACTCCTTACCCCTATATGAATACAATAAATGAATTCGATCTTTAATTTAAAATATTTACACTAGTGGATACCACAAAATCTTATGTTATACATAATGAAAGTATAAATAAATTCTAAGTGCTAATGAATCTATTGTTTTGATGGGATACGCATTCTACGAAACTAGTTTCAACGATCCAACCGTCAAACTTGTTTGTATATACTTCGAGATCGCATACGTCAAAAATTGCAAAAAAAAAAAAAAAAAAAAAAAAAAAAAAAAAAACATTCAGAGATCAAGTTACGGGACAAAAGTTTTCGACGATTATAAAAGAAAAATTACGATTTAACGGTTATTTTAACTCCAATTTTGATGATTTTTTTACAGCTATACTGCTTGACCCTATTTGAATATAATGACTGAATTCGATCTTCAATTTAAAATATTTATATTAGTGGATACCACAAAATCTTATGTTATACTTAATGAAAGTATAAATAAACTCTTAAGTGTTAGTGAATCTATTGTTTTGATGGGATATGCATTCTACAAAACTAGTTTCAACGATCCAACCATCAAACTTGTTTGTATATACTTCAAGATCATATACGCCAAAAATCGAAAAAAATAAACATTCAGAGGTCAATGAATGAGACAAAACTTTTCGACGGTTATAAACGGAAAAATCACGATTTAACTATTATTTCAACTCGGATTTTGATGCTTTTTTACAGTTACACTCCTTGACCTTGTATGAATATAATGAACTAATTCGATTGTCAATTTAAAATATATTTTTTCTAACAAAAATCTGATCCGAACTACAATAATAAATTTAAAGTTACTTAATAAATATATATACCGTTCAATTTCTTAAGCGTTATACGTACAAAATAAAAAACGAAAATAAATTGGTTTAGGCGACGAAATATTTGAATTATGCCGCGCAAAGATTTAAAAAAATAATTTTTTTAATCTTATTTATTTTTGTAAAGACTTTGTGCGATGAAGTTTAAATTTTTGTCGCGCACGCGACGATGTGTTTTTCGTTGCGCAAAATTCTGTCATGTAAGACTTTGCGCAACGATGTTGTTTCGTCGAGCAAAGTCACTTTGACTTTGCGTGACAATGTGTTTTTTGTCACGCAAGACTTTGAGCGATGAAGTTTAGAGTTTCGTTGTGCAAAGTGACTTTGGGGGACAATGTGTGTTTCGTCACGCAAGAGTTTTTTTTTTTACTAGTGTAAGTTGCTTTGATATTCCACTTGCTAGATATTTGTGGATTGTTGACCGCACATTCAGTCGTTAAATTTAGTAATATATGTTGTACATGAATTTCTACATAGGTTAGATAAAAGGAAGACCCGAAAATTAGAAAACGAGGGATCTCTTTCGTTTTCATGTATCGCACATTGGCATATGTATAATTGATTTGTAGCTTTCAGGTCCTGCATATGGTAGTAAGCATTAAGCAGTCAAAAGAAAGAGCTGTAAATATTCTATGCATATTGTATATTTTCCATGCAATGCTTACGCTTATTCAAGTTGGTTCTCTTCCTTCTCTAAGTCTGAATCATATGGCCTTGCTGCAATAAACTATTGACCATATGCTTTAACTTTTTCATCACAATTTGTGACAGTTGTTAGGGTTTCTACGGAGGTCAAAAAGGATGTGGATGTGGGATGTTATTCGTTTGCCTAGCTAAGACATACAAAAGGAGGACTCGTTGCATTCAGTATGAGGATGTAAATAAATGTTGAATATCGGAAGTTCACTAATCTTGTAAAGGCTGATAAGAAGTTAGTTAATTTGTCATATTGCTAATTGATTTATGCTGGAATTTCAATTAGAGTATCAAAGCAGCTTGATTCACGTGTTAGATTTGAAAATTCATTACACATGAGAAAAGTGTGATGAAGTGTTTCCCATCGGAAGTTTACCTAACCCTTTATTGTCAATTTATTTTATGATGAAACTTCAACTTTTTTCATTCAGGTCCAGCAAAATTGCTCATGTAACTCGAGTGCAAAGAGCCCCCCATGTATGTCTCTTGGGTGTTTTGATACTAAAACATAACAAAAAGAAAAGGAGCCAATACTGATTAGTAGAAGAAGATCAACTTACACGAAATAAGTTTATAGTTGCATGACATCTTAATTCAGCATTACATTATTGATCCAAGCCATTTCAATGTCAATGCATGCTGGACAAACCTGTCACAGTTCATGAGCAGTATTGCTTCTGAAGCCAAGCTAAATTTCTTTAATTTAAACAAGAAATATAGACCGTCGCCGTGATATTGCGTAGTCAACCTCTCTAGAATTCTTATCCACACAACTATAATTTGAAGATTGTTGTAAAATCGACGATGTGTGTATAATGGAATAAATAAAATAAGACACAAAATTTACGAGGTTCCTCTACAGTCAGTGTGACTGGAGTACGTCCTCGGGCAGCAGTGATGCTTTTATTATAATTTGGAATAACAGGAGTACAAAGATAACTCTATGTATTCTCTCCTCTTCTCTTCCTCTCTTCTTTTTCTGCTCACAATTCAAAGCATACGGAGTGCTCTATTTATAGAGCAACTCCAAGCATACATCTTTGACAATATAACTTCCTTTATCTCCCAAGTCAAGATTAACTGCACGGGCATTGAAAATCCACCCAATGTCTGCAGTTTCTATGTGGGCATTCAATACCCACTAGACTTTTCTACAAAGATGACGATGAACTCAGAAAAGTCCCCTTAATTGACAATAGAAATCGCCATGGGGCGACCTAATGGGCCTCCGATATTAGATTTGAACAAGACTTTTCCTTATATATTAGACATATTGCTTGTATCATAATTATGAGTTTAGAAATTATCTTTTTATTGTGTGACTTTTTTTATTATTCATTAAGTTTACTTATTTTAAATATTATTTTTTTATTAAAATATATTTTAAAAAATAATGAACGTAACCATCTATGGTCCTACTACGTGGATTTTTTTTTTTTTTGATATCCAAATAGAAGAAGAGTAATTTAAATATTATGAAAACTTTATCCTTTGCATTCTCCCTTTATATGCGTAGAAGATTAATAATGCTTCAATGATTCTATCCTCTACAAGATCTTTACAGTGAGTTGGGAAAAAAGAGTTGCAAACTAATGTTATTTTATCCTCTACAAGATCTTAGTTATATTGTAAATATAGGTTTTTAAGGAAAGGAATCTCCAATTTTTTTTCCTTAAAAAATAGAAAGTAGTTGTGGGGACCACATCATATTGAACTTTAACGTTTTGTCATTTTTCAAAGGTGCATTTCATAGATCATCCTTACAAAATATTAGTCAAATCGGAAATATTTGAGGCATCTAATTAATTTCAAAGAAATTGATGAACATTTTATTCTCTAAGAAACATTGAAACTCCTTTGTGATAATTAAATAGGCAAAGGGTTTCAGATTGAATTGAATTTTTGCAAGAATGATCTATGAATCTAGACTTACAAAATAGATGGTTCGGATCATTGAAATTCGATATAGAGTGGGTTCTACAACTAATCTCCAATTTTTAGAAAAATTGAAAATCCCTTCTCTTAAAGGGCCTGTATTGTAAAGTACGAATAAAGCAACTACGCACAGTTCATCCTTTTTTAATTTTTTCTAGACATTGATACGTGTCATCTCTAGTGATATGTTTTATCTTATGAAGTCAAATATAACGCCGGATCCTTTTCCTTGGGATTCTAGGGATTCTCATAATCTCGTGATCGGGACCGTGCATCATGTGGTCAGTTTTTATTAGGTATTATTTATATTTAATTTTAAATTTTAAAATGATTTTTCACTGCAAGATGTACAATGCACGGTCCCGATCACGAGATCCCTAAGACCCTCAGGAAAAGGATTCGGTGAGGATTCTTTTCCAAATATAACAAAATATTTTTTAGTTAGATTGCAGCTAAAAAGACTTGTAAATTATTTTAAGAGATCCCTAAAAAATTTCTTCTCCAATTATATTCTCTAATTTAGGAATTTTTTTTTTGAACAAACGATATTATCTATACTAAGGAGAAAATTGTAGGTTTAACCTCATTATAGGCTATCAATAATGTGGTTCAAACTCGTTTTTGGCAAGAATTGAACCTAAAACCTCTCACTTACAAGTAAAGAGAAATATCACTAGACCGTGTACTAAGTGATTCTAAGTTAGGAAGTTATAATTGTGGACTAATATGCAGAGAGTTTTTATTTAAAATATTATTAAATATTAATGATTAATGCTAGGTTCTCCTTTCTCACTCCTTAGATTTAGTGCTCATAGAAAAATCTTTATCCCAAGAAGTGGATAGAAAGTGTGATTAGAAATGAACATTTTCAAATCCATTCTAAACTTTAGCTAGAAGCTCATTTAGCAAGTCTGTTGTAGATGCTCTAACTCATCATTTATGTAATTGAACTTAATTGATATCTTGTTTATACAAATAGATAAGAATAATACACGACCATTAAGGAACCACGTGTCCTTTCTGAAGAGAGAGAGAGAGAGAGAGAGACTATTCTAATCAGATCGAGATTCAAAGGTAGGTTGGTGACAGGTCCATATCGTAGCACCAACGGCAAGAACAAGAGAGAGGAACAAAATATACATACATACACACACACACACACACACACACACACACCCACACATAGTATTCTACACCGTTAGTACATATACCATTACCAGAGCCTATCTAAAACACCCATTACTTACAGCGTACACAAAAGCTAAGTATGGAACAAAAGGCATTTGCCGGGAAGAGCTTGTACGGTGGTTCTCTTCTTGTTCCTAGTGTTCAAGAATTATTAAAGAAGCCAATACTCACAATCCCACCCAGATACATACAGCCTCATCATCAAGAGATAATCAGTTCTGATCATCATGCTCATCAAATACCATCCATTGACATGCAAAAATTGCTTTCACAAGAATCAACCATTTCTGAAGCTGAACTAGCCAGGCTCCATTTTGCTTGCCAAGAGTGGGGTTTCTTTCAGGTAATTAAATAACCTAGCCTTTTCCACCTAAATCTTTCATCAAATAGTTCTGATTGTTTTTTGCCCACGAGTTCGAGGAATTTGTCGATGATCATTTAGTCTAGTATCATCTAGTCTTCGTTGGCGATATGAAAAGCAGTACATAACTATGTAATCATGTAATTATATATATATTTCACCTCAAGTTAAGCTTAATTAGTAGTCCACTTCTATATCAAACTTTCCCTTGATTTGTCGTTGATTGAAATTCATGTTAGCAACAAGTGAGTCAAACTTAAAAATAGCCAGCCCACCCATTTGGAAATTCATGGCTTCGACCGTTTGGTTATTTAAGGACCGTTTTTACGGATAAAACCATTTTAGGTATCAATCGAATGGGCTGATCTGAAAAATATTGAGGTTTCATAACAAAATCAAGTGGTAATATGAAGTGTAGCTCAACTAATATAAAAACATGTAAAATCTTTTCTCTCCAATTGGGGATTCATACTGTCAACACCCTTACTCACGTGTGGTGAGTTTTCAAGCCTAACACATGGACAACACAACTTGGATAATGTGAAGTACATATGGCTGTTGGACTTTACATGTGAGACCCCTGCTCGGGTGAAGTATGGTGCAAACAGATACCATGATGTGGAAGCCTAGGCATTAAGCTATAAATTAGGTTGCTGCAAAAAAATTTCGTTAATAGGTTGCTCCAAAATATATTTTAGTTTTTTGTTCTTCTTTTCCTTGGTTAACTTGGCTACTTTCTAGGCCTAACCTATGTTTTTTTCACCTTGCCTGCATACTAAATTTTAGAATTTGCTATTTCGTAGGTTTTTTGGCCATAATATTCACTCTATATATTTTTACAGCTGGTAAACCATGGTGTGAGCTCTTCCTTGGTGGAGAAAATGAAGACAGAAACTCAAGAGTTCTTCAACCTACCCATGGAAGAGAAGAAAATTTTTTCGCAACAGCCAGGAGACATTGAAGGTTTTGGACAATCCTTTGTAGTTTCTGAAGACCAAAAACTCGATTGGGCTGACACTTTCTTCTTGACCACCCTTCCTGTCCAACTGAGGAAGCCTCGCTTACTCCCAAAACTCCCTTCTCCTTTCAGGTCCTCTCATGATTCCAAATAAATATGTTTGTCTATGATTTTGTGCAATATGAATGTGAATGCACGAATTTATCGAAGAGTAATGTTATTTAGTAAAGGGAAAAAAAAAAAAAAATTATTACTTACAATCTCTAGTTAGAGTATTGATATAAGCGAGTGTAACATACTTACTTCTATTAATACGTGTTACAAATGAAATCATTTTTATGTGTCTAATAATATTATTGATAAAAACCTTGAATAAGATTAAAATTCAATAAAAACCTTGTGTTAGATTGGATATCGATTTTAGTCCTCTAATGTGTACTTAATTCAAATTCAAATTCTTATTATATTTTTGTTTACTATTTAATAGATATTACATTAAAATTAAAATTTATTATTATACATATTTTAATTCATTAATTTTATTTTACTTCCTCTAATTAGTATATCTAAACGTCCGTATCATAATATATTTTACTAAATTAGTGTACCGAAATATCTGTACCTAAATATGTGGCACATAAGAAAATATGCAAAAACATAAGTGTACCAAAAAATTCCGTACCTAAATATATGATAGTAAACTAGTGTACGGAAATGTCAGTACCTAAATATATTATAATAAACTAGTCTACCATGACCGTACCTAAACATATTATACTAACTTAGTGTAACGAAATGTTAGTTCCTAAATATATTGTAATGAATTAGTGGTGCAGAAAAAAAATATGGAAAAACATAAGTGTATCGGAAAATCTCTACGAAAATATTTTCTTATAAAAGATACTTACCATAATGAGAATTAAAATTTATAATAATTTCATACAATTTAATTTATGAACACCATAAAATTATAAAGAAAAAAGAGAGACATTTAATACATATGATGGCATTAAATAGAGTCTAGGGACTAAAATCAATTTTTAATCTTCTATAAGACATTTTTTTTTTAAATTTCATCTTATTTAAGGATTAAAATCTAATTTTCTATTTTAGGAATTATGCAGCGTACCTATGTGTATAGATTCAAAAGATTTGAAACAATTTACCTCATAAAAAGGACCAAAATTTGGACCTGTGAAATTACATTATTGCCCATCAATTTTTTTTTTTTTTGTGTAATAGAAGACTAAATAGTTTTTTCATCATCTTATGGTTGACAAAAAAAGTTTTATTAATAGGTAGTTTAGCTATAAATTATTTGCACATAAATAGTAGTGCTACAAATACGTACAAAAATATTCTACCAATTAGTTTACCTATTTACAAATTGATGATGAGCAAATAACTTATTTTTATAGGTAAATTATTTAAATGTATTATTAAATATATTGAGCAATAGTAATACGCAATTGGCCCTTTACCACAATGGTGAAAAGGAATTGGACCCTTACATATAACTGTTTGGGTTCAAGTCTCATCGGTGATTTCTTAAAAATCTATTTTTTGACAAAAAAAAAAACTATAATATGTATTGTTAAATAATTAATTTTTATTTTTATTTAAACTATAGGTAAATTATTTTTATGTACAATTAATAAGTAAATTAATTTTGAATCAAACACTATTGCTTTATTTTGTACGTAAATTATTTTGCATATATTGTAACATATTTTAGGCACAATTTATCATTGTAAGATATATGTACAAATAATTCACCTATATTTTTATAATGCAGAGAGACTTTAGAAACTTACTCATTGGAACTGAAAAACCTAGCCATGACTATCCTATCACAAATGGAAAAAGCTTTGCAGATGGAAACCAATGAAGCGACCAACATATTCGAAGGTGCATTGCAAGCGGTGAGGGTGAACTATTACCCTCCGTGTCCTCAGCCGGGGAAAGTCCTCGGTCTGACCCCTCACTCTGATGGTGGAGCTCTCACCATCCTCCTACAAGTCAATGAAATGGATGGCCTCCAAGTAAAGAAAGATGGGATTTGGGTTCCTGTGAAGCCACTACCAGATGCCTTTATTGTGAATATTGGAGACGTTCTAGAGGTAATGATTTTCACTGATAACTTTTAACCTTTTGAATATTATCTTGCTCGATACGTAGATGAAAATGTTATCCAACTGTCATTTTCATACCATTGACCATCAGGTGATCAATTCTTTTTTAACTACATATAGTTCAAATTCAAAATTAATCTACACCGTAACGTAGAAAATCATTTGGTAAAAAGGAATTTTACTCCAACATTACTCGGTACCAATTTTCACTCTGGTAAGTGTATATAAAGAGTGTAGTGTTGCGAACAAGAGTTAGTTGAGTTGGTAAGGATTGTTCTTTTTGCTAGACCAAGGCTTAAATTCGAGTCTCGCTGCTAGCAATCCCTCTCGGTGAGCGATTTGTAAAAACAAAAAAAAAAGGCTAAGGCCCCTCTCTGTAAGTCCTCAAATAGGCATGTGGTATACCTTGGACCAGCAACGGGTTGCCTCCCCTCGCTCTAAACAATTTGTTACCAAAAAAAAAAAAAGAATGTAGTGTTATCCATGCCATGTTTACTGACTATATTATTAAGCATGTAAATCTTTCACACATAGCTTAATCTTCAATAACCTTTTTACTGCGTGAGTGCGTCCTATATTTTGTGAGAGATGTGTTGAACAATTATTTCAAACTTTTGATCCTTAATAATTATACCTATTGCAGCAATTACCTTTTACTTTTACAGTTTAAATATATGCATGGCAGGTTATAACAAATGGGACGTATCGTAGCATTGAACATCGTGCAACTGTGAACTCTGAAAAAGAAAGGCTCTCAATCGCCACATTTTACAACCCCAGAGTTGATGGTGAAATCGGCCCGGCCTCTAGTTTGATCACTGAGCAAACACCTGCAGCATTTAAAAGGCTGAGTGTTGAAGAATATTTCAAAGCATTTTTTGATCGTAAGCTTCATGGGAAGTCTTTTCTTCACGAATTGAGGATTAAGTAATGATGTTAAGCAGTAGAGAGATATCTCTGAGGAGAATAAAAAGGTTTATGTAAATTTCTGAAGAGAATAAAAAGGTGTATGTTGTAAAATTAATATTGCCCAAATGATATCTTAATTGTCATAAATTATCATCTAATAATAAGTTTGGACACCATTCTCTGGTTGTTATCATGAGACAAATCTGGAGTAATGCTAGGGAAATTATATTTTTGTATCATATTAGTGTATCATCTTATGTGACAAGTTATGCATATAACCAATATCTAATAAGATAAATCATATATGTTAAAACTCGGTTTTCCCCCCGAGCATTGTTCATCACCAGTGTCCGGACAGAGATGCCCCTGGTTTTTCTTTGCTTTGCCGTTTTGCTGCTTATTTTTTCCACAGTGATGTGCCGGATTTGCCCTTGCTATCCAGGTGCCCATCATCGGTGGAGCCTTTCTTTTGGTCTGTTCTTCGTTTTTTGAACCCAACTACGGAAAAGGTTATGCACTTGTCGGTCATCGTGGAAAGAGAAAAGGATGCATAAACTCTAATTGCTTCCAGGAAGCACAACCTGCATCACTCATTCAACTCTCTCTCTCTCTATGAAATCCTTCTCTCATTCAACTCTCTTTCTCTCCAAAAAAAAAAAAACCCAAAAATGGCTTTGGAGCACCGAAGACGAATTGAAGTACGAGTGCTCCAATTTCAAGAGTCTGATTTCAGAATCCCGGAGCAGGTGACATTTGGGGGTTTTTAAAAAAAAAAATTAATTTGTTAATTTAATTATTGGCTTTTAAGTTTGGGTTTTGGTTTTTAATATTCATGCTTAAAGGATCAAACTTTGCATGAATTTTTTTGTGGTCAACGGGTATTTTAGCTTCATAGTATATGAATTTGTGCTAATTTAACCCTTGGATTGTTAACCATATAATCAAAATCAAGTTTTCACTCTTTTTTCCATACTTTGGTTTAAAGCAATATCATTTGAATGATGAAATTTTGTGGGTGCATGTAGAAGTGTCAAGTTTAGTTGGATGCTAGCAAGTGGTTTCCGTTTCCATCCTTTTGCGGCTGTCAATTTTAGTTTACCTTATTAACAGTAGTGTAGAGAAGCACAGAAATGCAGAAAGAGAATAAGAGAGAGAGAGAGAAAGTAATTGATTACATTGATACTGAATTAATTTTTACAACTATGAGAATACAGTTTATATAGCCATCATGACTAACTTGCAGCCTAAGCTATTTAACTAACTAATTTTGGTAACAACTCTAACAACCTTTGGATATTGTCAACATCCCCCCTCAATCTCAACTAGGATTGCCCAGTTTGAGATTGAAGCAGACTATCCAGCAATCAACTTCTTACAATCACAGAAATCAAGAAACACAACCTTCTTCGGCAATCGACCTTCAATGAAGAAAGGGAACAAGAACTGCATTCCGGCAATCAGCCTTAATGGAGTTGCACACAATAACAACAAACAAAATTTTTCAAGAACGTTACTCCGGCTATCGGCCTTTAAGGAATAACACACAATATCTGAGACAGAACTTTTCACTCCGGCTATCGGCCTTATGGAGGAAACAAAATGCATTCAACACACTCTTGGCAATCGGCCTTTTTCGAGTGCACAAATCTGAACAAATCTGAAGTATACGGCTATCGGCCTTGACACTACCAAAATTCCCAAGAAAATTCTCATTGAGATGTTATCACAAACAGTTGATATGCTGGAAAGAAAATTAGTAATCTAAGACAAAACCTGAGAACTTGAACCTTGAAACCCATAACACACTGTCCTTACTCCGAATCACTTGCAGACACTTCCTTATCCTTTTCTCTCCCTCTCTGATCGCAGTTGTTGAAGCCCGGAGACGCAAAAATGGCGACGGGGTTGATACGGAGGGTCATAGCTTCTGCAGCGTCGTCGGGATCGATGGCGACGTCGTTTCGTTACGTCTGCGTCCGGGCTATGGAGTCGGAGGCCCAGGCCCAGCAGGTGGAAACCCGGACAACCCGAAGAAGCCGGAGCTTTCGACGGAGATGAAGGGAGGGAAATCGGGGATGGAGATGGCGGTGAAGGTGCATCGGCGCCGGGTTGCGGTGATGGAGTCGGGGAGGGCTCTGGCGGAGAGGAAGAAGAGACGGCAGTGCTGAATTGGACTAGGAGAAAAGCAAGAAGCAGAGGCGAGAGGAGTTCGATGAACCTCGACATTGTTGACAGAGGAGGCGGCGTCGGCTCGAGGTGTTTGTTTCCCGAGAAAATGTAGATCTGATGGGAAAGTAAGAAGAGAGGAAGTTGAGATTTTGGGAAGCCGGAGCTCAAGGAGTACGAGATCGACCTCAAGGAGTGCGGGCCCATGGTACTCGACGCCCTCATCAAGATCAAGAACGAGATGGACCCCACTCTCACCTTCCGGCGATCTTGCTGGGAAGGGATATGCGGCTCCTGCGCCATGAACATCGATGGCTGCAACGCCCTGGCCTGCCTGACGAAGATAGCGCCGTCGGAGGTAGGCACCTCGATGATCACGCCGCTGCCGCACATGTTTGTGATCAAGGACCTGGTGGTGGATATGACGAATTTCTATAACTAGTACAAGAGCATCGAGCCGTGACTGAAGCGGAAGACCAAAGCGGAAGACCCCGGCGGCGGAGTTGGATGGGAAGCAAAATTTGCAGTGAAACCCAGATGAAATCAAAGAAAACCTATGCGAAATCTCAGAAGTTTACATAGAAAGAAAGGAAGAAAGAGCTCTTGTATTACGAATAAGGAAATACGCGGAGACGAAAGAAAGTAGTGAAGAAAGATAGAAGAGGAATCGACCACCAAGATCCATAGCGTGAGCCTTGGTGGCTCTGATACCATATTAACAGTAGTGTAGAGAAGCACAGAAATGCAGAAAGAGAATAAGAGAGAGAGAGAGAGAAAGTAATTGATTAAATTGATACTGAATTAATTTTTACAACTATGAGAATACAGTTTATATAGCCATCATGACTAACTTGCAGCCTAAGCTATTTAACTAACTAATTTTGGTAACAACTCTAACAACCTTTGGATATTGTCAACATACCTATTGCATCTTGGCTTCCAAACTTTTTATTCCTAGATTTTCATATCACATAGTAGTCATTGAATTCAGAACGTCAGCCTATGCCCCCTATGCTTGCAAGAGGAAGGGGTGCCTGGGAAAATAAATCTAATTTCTTTCAAAGTTTGAATGATAAACCTGGAAGAAAAATGACCTGAAACACCAAGATCACAGCCAAATATAGAGCCTCCTAGAGCTGCAATGTAAGCAAAGATGAAATACCTAGTAATCCTATACTCATACTGATGAACCCTTTTAGATACTACTCCATCACCTCCAAATCCTCCTGTGTCGGTTTAAGATGATCAGGGCATAATCAGGATAGCCTCGCACCACTTACATTTACTTCGCCGCTGATATATTTTTTGCATCCAATTTTCCATTATCTAATCTTTAACTTACTTCTGTTATAATTATTTCAATCAATTCTTTAACATATACACTCTTTTTAGGGAATTGTTGCTACACTTATTGTACTTCAAAGAGCAGTAAACCGAATCATAAAACAATTTTCAGGTGTAGTATTAATCAAGAGCGTAATGTCACACATAAAGATTTATAAAATTCATTTTGATTATGCCCTCCATCGTCATCAATGAAGTATTGCGTGTCTTTATTTGTACTTAAAAAAAAAAAGCCAGAAAATTTTCTTGAGGTGTAGTACTGTATATTAATATCCTTGATACTCTACATCAATCATTCTGACATATAATTATGGATCCACAAGTGCACGCTCCCTGTGCTATTGTTCATTGCCTATTTAGGCAATTTCCTGCAACATTGTGCAAAGTAAAATAAAATTTTGTTATAGTTATCTATGATTAAGTGTAAGCGTTAATATGTGTTTCATCCATATATGCAATTTTTGTTAGTGTCATATCTTGAAAAGTTAGCATCTCAAGCGAATTGTATTTACCATTTTCCTTTCAAATGAATTTTAAAATCAGTTCCAGTCCATGTTTGTTTAACAATGTAGTATCATTCATTATATAGTTTCACAAAAATCATGCATAATTCTTGCTGAACTTGGTTTGGTTTTCTTTTGTTTAGGGATAGATTGAGTGAATCACAATTTGACCAAGTCTTGAATGATGAATTGAACTAGATCATGGAGGTCTCTTTGTCAAGTTAAATTTTCATTCAATTTTTTTTTTTTTAAGCATTTGTAATCCTCAATTCTTGACTCAAACATTGCTTGATTATAAAGTGAATGAATTTGCATAATCTTAAATATAATTTTTGATGCTGCAGTAGCGCGTGGGTATATTTACTAGTTAATTAATAGGCATAACATGTACACATCACTTACCACATTAAATGATACACTAATAGTTAAAAAATGCGGTCTCTCAAAAAAAAATTCGACAAACTATAGTTATATTTTCTTTTTCTTTTCTTGGATATGATGCTTATTTTATTTGACAAACTCGTAGTTGAACACTTTAACAGTGAGTGCATCACAATTAATTTATTGCTTAAACATCCCAAATTTTAAAGGGACATGAAATCCTTACATAGTCCATCAGTTTATAGCACTTACCATCAGTAATTCCACGTCTCTATCCAATTGAAGGTTTTAAACTCTATGACCAAATCATTTACACCACAAAGTAATATGCTCTACGGTACTGTTTGGTATGTAGATGGGATGGAATAGGACGGAACGGGATGGAACAGATGTTTCATGCTACGTTTGGTGTACGCTCAGGTCAGAATGGAACGAAGGATTAAGTGACAATCGTACCTGTTGGGGTGAAAAACTTAGAGTACACAACTCTAGCACAAGTGTTGGAGAGACAATACAAGTAAACAAATTACTTGTATTACACAAACAAAATATTACAACACAAACTATCAAAGACACTCTTGAGAAGCTATGACACTCACTCACTTTCTAGAGACAAACTCTAGAGCACTCACACTCTTACAAGACTATTCTTTCTTCTCACTCTCACTTGCTTGCTTGCTTACAAGCTTGCTTGGTTGGTTACATAGCACCACACCCATATTTATAGGGCATGTTTGCCGACTTTGGACATTGCTAGATCATTCTAGCTACTAATCATGCATGCCACCGGCTAATAGCCATATAATATTACAACTTGCTAGAATTATCTAGCTTATTATGCATGCCCACCGACTTTAACATGCAAATTTGAACTAGAATGGTCTAGTTCATTTGCAGCTGGACAAAGTCTTCTAGAAGCTTCTACCTTCCAAGCTTGCTACTTGTATTTGCTAGACTTTTCTAGAATCCAAACACCAATTGGGCTGGTGTTGATCTTCAGTACCCATCCACTCTGACGAGTTCGACCTCACCTGAGCCACCATTGACGAGTTCAACGTCATCCCTCACATCTTCCACCTAATCCTCGCCGTCCCATCCCTCTGCATCAACCACGTCCTGCTAGTGGGTGGTCTTGAGGTTTTTGCGGTGGAGGGCAACGGTCTAGTCGTGGGACTAGCAGGGACTAGAGAGGCATCAGGAGAGAGGTGGGGTTGGGTTCGGATGGGTTTACTGGGTTTGGGTTAGCTTGGGTTGCTAGATTTGTGGTGGAGGAGGAGGAGGCTATAAGCGAAAGGGAAGGTAAAGAGAGGAGGCTACGGGAGAGAGAGGGTAGATAGTGAAATTAATGAAAAAAGGAGGGGTATTATTGTCCAAAAGTTATAATTTTGTGTTTCATGTGCTTGAACAAGTCGTTCCGAGGGGGGGGAGCGTGGCACAAAAAATTGACTAAAATTCGTTTCACGGGACATCGCATCCCAAGCAAATTGGCACACCAAACGTGAGACGAGTGCGTCCCATCCCACTGTGTTTCGTTCTGTCCGATCCCACGTACCAAACAGTACCTAATGGATTACACCAGTACTATCACCTCACCACATGTCACGCAACGGATTTGACCCAAACTAAATCACCTCACACAAGGAATATGCTTTAATGGATTACACTAATACTCTCACCTCAACACATGTCATGCAACGAACTAAATTCGAGCAAGTGACACTTCATTTTACTTTTAAGAGCAAAATGTAATACTTCCCGTTCTCCCAAACTGAAATAAACAATTTATTACCATTTCCTGCAAATAACCTGAAAATGAAATTACAAAGGTTCGAAAATCCAGAATAAAGGTAGAAAACATCTAATGTACATAATGTTGTCAAAATAGCTACAAAACATCTAATGTTTTCTAAAATGAACAAAAATCTTGTACAGCTCTTCAAATATACACCAAAACATGTGTCAAGTTCTCACCCAATGCTGAAACGGAAGGGAAAAAGGGTGAGTTGCAAAGCTCAGTAAGCAACATTATCTTAAATGAAATTATTCGAATGCATAGTCAAAGGGGATGGATTCAAGAGCTGCAATACAATGGACACAAGAATCCAATGAATTAATAACAATACAAATAGCTTCTGTAATTCCTCATCAGTAAAGCCAATAAGGCTTTATTCAAATGGTGGTTACATGACTTTATCCAACTGATGAGAGGTCCAGACTCCTTCACAAAGAAGGCATAAACACTATGATTCAGACGGACTGAAAACTGAATCAAATCTCAATAACAATGTAGCATAGAGATTTTAAGAAAGATGGAAGCAAAGCAAACAAGACAAAGAAACTTACTTGATTCACTATGTTCCAAACTGTGAAATCCAGCAACTACCACTTACACTAAGTTTCTCTCAAACACCAATCTCTTAGTTGAGGTTCTGTAATAAGAAAAAATGGGTTGAGAGAAGAAAAATGTGTTAATAACATAAAGACAACTTTCTTTAAGCAGGTGGTGGAAGGTTATTTCAGCTGTGGTTTTGCTTGCCAAGAAATGGCTGCTTACTTCGCTTTAAGCAAAGTGAAAACTTGTCATGCCCCAACTTACGAACAAAAACTATTTACGAATTAGGAAGTGAGCCATAAATGATATATCTTAGCTATAAAATCTACACTCTCTATTCCCTTTCTTCTACCGTTTGACTCATTTCAATTTTCTCTCTTTCTATCCTGCCAAATATGACTAATGATCCTATTATCCCACCACCAAACCCCAAAACATCTAACTAAATTCCCCCACTCTCTTTGTTTTTGAATTTGTATTCTCCCACATGCTACAAACCAGCCCCCTCCTCCTCCCCACTCTTTCGTTTTAGCTTCCCTTTTCACTCTGATCCCTTGATCTCACCTTCCCTCTTATCAACCCAACCCCCAACCCTTCTAATTATTCAACGCACACCGCCTGTATAGCGGGAAAGCTTCTGCTGCTCATGGATAGTGCATGCTGCAACTTCCCCAGCTGAGTATGGCGTCACGGCTGTTGCGTCGCGGTGGCATGGCATTGGCACATCGCAACGGAAAGACATTATAATTGAAAGAATCCTTGTCAATTTGCATGCGTTATCAGTTGTCTGCGAGTGTTGTTATCGGCTATTTTATGTTTCAGAAGTCGGTGCTTGGAATTGTTCTAGCCGGTCAGCACTTCGGAAACCCCTAACTGCAGGACCATGTGCTGTTTTGCAGCGTTTGTCATTCAATCTTGGGTAGTGCCTTGGCAGGATTCTGGAGACAGACTGTGCCAGCACAGAAGCAAGATACAAATGTCATGTAAAATCTTTAGACAAGCAGTACAAACTTAAGTCTTTCTGTTTTCATATGAGCTGATATTTGTCGGAATTTCTTTTTGTCCGTAGTAGCTATGGAACAGTTGGATTTGCACTTTCTAGTGCTGGTCTGTGAATAAGTTGGACATGTATTGGTAGGTCGTACCTTTATTAAAGAGATGATGTAAATGTGATATAAAAAATGTGATAAGTATACACTACTCATTTTTGTTTTTCTTTTCAATCCTATGTCCAGTCCACCATTTCCGTTCTTTTATTTTGCATATGATTGCCTCTATCTCGGACAAGCAAAATTACCAATAGTCCAATCCAAAAGGAAGATTGAATTGGGGAAAAAGGGAGCAAGTACACAATTTTGGCCAATTGATCTCATTTACTTCTACAAAGTTCAGATCGAAAGATTTCAATTTTCGGCTTATCGTCGTACACAAAACAAAAACAAACAAAAAAAGCAAAAAAAACAAAAAAGCTCCAAGACATTTTGAGAGAAAGCTTCTCTCAAATTGTAACCCAAAGCCCAAGCCCAACAACAAAGCCGGACCTCTCACCCAAATACTTTTGGAACCAAAATTCCCCTAACCAAAAATTTAAATCCCCCGCCAAATTCAAATATTGGCTGCTAAAACTCAAATGAAAACAAAGGCTCGTAACTTTTGAAGTTCCCACAACAAATCTAGTTCGTTCGTCTAATATTTTAATTCAAATCCCTAATCTCTAATCCCAAATCAAAACCTCAAAAGGTCTCTCAAACTCTCAATCAATGTTCCCACCAAATCATTTCCCCCATTTTTCTTTGCCCAAAAACTAGACCAACAAATGGATCAGAGATTCCATGGCCTACCTTCTCTCATGAGATTCAGGCTCATGCAATAGCAGTATAATGATGCCCTTTGTCCCCCTTGTGCCTTTTGAGGATAAAGCGAAAGGCGCCGAGGGACCAACTCGTTTTCCCTGACCTTGCTGCCTTCGCCGCTACCATCTCAACCTATTCCCTACCTGCCAAGAAAAGGGTTTGGGCGTTTCAACCCGATTTGTTCCCCAAAGAGCCCCTTTCAACATTGGTCCTTAATGTCGAGTACAAGCTGCCTTTTGGGTTGGAGTCGGAAGAAGAAGCGATCGAGAAAATGGAGAAAGTGGAGGGTAAATCTGAAAATTGTTGCAATGAAAATATCGAGATTACCCATGACCAAGACGAGAAGAGCCAAGAAATTGTAGGGGATGGAGAATGCAATGAAGAAGATGATGAGGGTTTTTGTGCTATTTGTCAGAGCACATATAGAGATCCATTGGATCCAATTGTGTTCTGTGACGGGTGTGATCTGATGGTTCATGCCTCCTGCTATGGAAATCTCCTCGTAAAAGGTATTTTGGAAAGCAATTGGTTCTACGCCAAATGCACATCTTCTGCCGCGCATTCCCAATCCATTGAGTCCTGTTCTTGCTGCTTGTGCCCTGTCAATTGTGGGGTAATGAAGCCCACTGGAGACGGCCGGTGAGCACACATTGTGTGCGGGCTTTATGTCCTGAATGAAGAAAGTTGAGGTTCTAATATGAGGAATATCCCAATTATTTATAAGCTCATGCAAGGTCACTCCTCTCATCAACGTAGAATTCATTTTTAACATGTTCCCTCATGTGTGGCGACTTTTCAAACCTAACACATGGACAACATAACTCAAGTGACGTGAAGCACGTGTGGCTGTTGAGCTTCACATGTGGCTATTCTGATACTATGAAGAAAGTTGAGGTTCCACTATAAAACTAATTGGCAAGGAAGTAGCCCAACTACTTGTAAGCATATGTAAGATTCCTCACGTGTGGCTGTTGAGCTTCACATGTGGCTATTCTGATACTATGAAGAAAGTTGAGGTTCCACTATAAAACTAATTGGCAAGGAAGTAGCCCAACTACTTGTAAGCATATGTAAGATTCCTCATCTCATCAATATGGGATTCACTATAACACTGAAAAGTGTTCTTCAATGATCCTGAAGGTTGGGAGGGGATTGATTGCTCCAAGGTTCCGAAAATGCAGTGGAAGGAGAGGTGCTATGTTTGTGAGAGTTCGAGAGAAGGGGTTGGGTGTTATCCAGTGCCCTGAGTTTAAATGCCCTTTGGCATTTCATGTGAGTTGTGGGTTGAATGAGGATCTTTGTATTGAGTACAAGGATGGAAGGAATAAGGGAGTTATTGCCCCCAAAATTTCATCACTTGAACATCTACTTGTACTGAAACTTTGGTTGGATATCAGCTTAATTTTCCTTTTTCCCATGACTGAAACTCATCTACCATTAACAACTAATACTTGAGATGACATTTTTTTAAAAATCATGAAAGTTTGTAGGTTGGTTTGTCATGTGAACGATGGCACCCATATCCAACAATCATGCACAAGACTTGTATTTCGAGCTATTGAAAAAGCATTTAAGATACATGCAGCATCTTCGTGTGGTATTCCTTATGCTTCTGCCAAAAACCCAACGAACTTCCCAAGGAGAGTTGTGTGGTTCTTGGCTCTAGTTCCCACTGTTTCTTCACTTTGACCCCTCCAATTTTTGCATTGAAGGTAGGAAGCAAAATCATTTATCAGTGCAATAGGATTTGATGTAAAAGCTAACAAACCACCACTAGGAGCTTCACATGCATGGTTTGTTGAGGAAGATGCTGCAAGATTGGCCCTATAACTGCTTTTGTATGGTGGGTTTGAGCTGCTTTGAAAGGTCATTTTTCATCCTTGTTGAACTTAGGTTGTAACTTTGGATGAAGTATCCAGCATCGATCTTTGGTATAGACAATTCCAAGGTGATCAATACGAAGATAGTGATACATTTCAAGTCTGATCATTTTCCCTTGTAAACCCTTGATTCAGGTGACTTGTGATTTGAAGCATATGCTTGGGCTTCTCGCACACTAGACTTGGTGTCAAGAGCCATGACTAGCCTTTTAACTTCTTCTCCTTTTATGGTGGCACATACACTGGAAAAATATGGAAGTTCCAAGTTCATCAAGATGTGGCTCCACAAATCTTCATACTCCGAGCTCTGATCGACTAACAATTAGAAGATTTTGCCTTCCTCAGCCCTCTTCAACAGTGTAATAATATCAGTGGTATGAAGTCTATAAACGTCCAACTCGTTCCACATCGACGTCGTAGTGAGGTTACTGAGATGTTGAACAAAAGACTTACTTAATTTCTTGTTTAAGGGCAACAATATCTCTTTTGAGCTAAAAAACTATGGCTAAGTTATTTTGGTTGTCATACATTTCTCTCACCCTGTCTAATAGCTGCTGTGAAGATTCAAAATAGCTGAAGATTTCGGCGATTTTCCTTTCTGTGGAGTTAAGTAACGAAGACATGACCAACTGGTCATTGCACATCGATGATGCATAATATGGGGAGGTGTTCTCCAGTGCTTGAATGACTCTATTGATGAAGCTAAGCTTAGCTCTTCCTCCAAGGGTTAATGTTATTGCCCTGGACCAAGGGAGACATTGAACTCGTTGAACAACACTAAACTGAACCTTTGATTAAGGTTGATATCAACCGCAGAGATATTGGTAGACGATGAGGCAATGGTGCTCTCAGCTTCTGAATTTTCTTTAGCCATGTTGATGGCTGAGAATGAAGAATGATGAAATAAAAGGCATCAATGACAAGCCTAAGAAGGACACTGCTCTGATATCATGTGGAAGATTTGGATTTGAGTGTATTTTCTATTATGAATTTGAGATTACAGCAAACACTTTAAGTAGCAGGAAGATTACATGCAATCTTTCCCTAAAATCAGCCCTAGTGGATGGTAATAATCCAATAAAACAACATTACCAAATTCAAGGGAATATACATGAAAAAGTCAACTAGAGACCTGAGATTTAGGGATAACTGAACCCTAAAAAACCCAAAAGCTGCTTCTAGAGAACAACATGCCACCTAGGGCTGCTGGAGGTGATCGAAATGACTACTGCTGTGTTGATCATGTACATTTCAGCACTAGAAATAACTGAGGGATAAGACCATCTCCAATCCTTAAAGTAAAACCTAAAATTTTTAACCCAAAAATAGTTTTTCTGCTCCAACCCTTCTAGGTTAAATTTTTTAGCTTGATATTATTAAAGAATAAGTTTAGACGAAATTTTTTTCAAGTAAATTTAAAAAAAAAAAAATTATGTAGACTGTCCTAATTTAATTTTATGAACAATTTTAACCTATAAATATTTAGATTCCTATAAATGTTGAAAAAAAACATTAAATTGGGGTGAATTTTGAGATAAATACATTTTTTTAAATTAATTTAGCTGTTGGATTTAAAGTTGGGCCGTTAGATCTTTTTTTATACTATTGGATTTGATCATATTGGATATCAACCGTTAAATTCAATGAAATTATAAATATATTAAAAAAAAAAAAACAACAACAACAAATATGAATCTTGACCAACAGTCCATTTGAATTTGTGCCATTGGATTAAGCAAAAGAGCCATTAGGCTTATTTTAAAGGCCGACAAGTGGACAGCATGGCCACTTGGGTGGCGTTTATCCTTTGTCGAAGCACAAAGCAAGCTCATGCGTTGAAGCGTGGGCCGTGTTAAGGGCTTGCGCGTCTAGCTTTTGCTGGCAAGTCCACGCGCACAAGTGGGCCAACTCAATAACCCAAACTCAAATCCTGGTTGGATTTAACCCAAAACTAAATTTTACTCCAAGGGTTGCAAGTCCACGCGCACAAGTGTGTTCAACAATGATTAACACTAGTAAAGCAAAGACAAACTGGACAAATGGTAATAGAAGAAGGGTAATTTGAATATTATGAAAGCTTTATCCTTTTGCCTTCTCCTTTTATATATACATATAGAAGATTAATAATACTTCAATGATTCTATCTTCTACAAGATCTTTTACAGTGAATTTGGAAAAGAACTTGTTTGCAAATATTGGTCTTGTTTTTACATCTATGCTAGCTACAAATAAAATTTGAGATCTCTTACAAAACACGAACAATTTTAATTGTTGATAAATTAGCTAGTTTAACAGAAAATAGAAATGGGATCTAAAAATCCAAATCAGAGCACACGTTAATTGCTTCAAGACCACGTCAACCAATTAATAAAGGATTTCCAAATTGGGAGTCATTGAATACAATTAAAGAAATCTGCAATTAATTCAAAATGTGACGATAGTCAAATACAACTAAATACACAAATATGAGTCATCAAATTAAAAAAGTATAATGTAATCTTAAGTGGTAGAATAGTCAAGGAACTTAATCAACAAGAAACAATCTATGGATAATCTTTTGGTGTCATAGGTTGCTAATTGTTTTTTATTCCGCTCAAATTATAATACGTAAATTTGATTTAGAACATGTATAATAGTATATTTTGTGGCTTGTGTCACTAGACTAAGTGTAACAAATTTTCAAGTTTAAGACGTGTATAACACAAATTGGATAAAGTAAAACACGTGTGGGTAAACCTTTGAAGTAGGACATTTTTTCACATCCTCACACACATGGCCCATCGCATGTGGTGAATTTTCAAGCGTAAGATATTGACAATGAAAATTGGGTGACTTAAGATACGTGTTGTGGTTGAGCTTAAAATTGAGCCACCTGCATTGATACCATGAAGTTAAACTTCTACCATAAAACTAATTGATAACATGGAGAATGACCCAACTCTTTATTATATTATAAGCACATGGAAGCTTCGATGAACTTCCAATGTAAGACATTTCTTCACATACGTAAACAACTCTATATCTCATCACATGACTATGGATGATTTTTGTAACATCCCACATCGCCCAGGGGAGTGATCCTTAAATGTATATTCTCATCCCTACCTAGCACGAGGCCTTTTGGGAGCTCACTGGCTTCGGGTTCCCTGGGAACCCCACATCGCCCAGGGGAGTGATCCTTAAATGTATATTCTCATCCCTACCTAGCACGAGGCCTTTTGGGAGCTCACTGGCTTCGGGTTCCGTAGGAACTCCGAAGTTAAGCGAGAAGGGGGCTAGAGCAATCCCATGATGGGTGACCCACTGGGAAGTTGCTCGTGAGTTCCCAAAAACAAAACCGTGAGGGAATGGTAAGCCCAAAGCGAACAATATCGTGCTACGGTGGTGGAGCAGGCCCAAGAAGTGATCCGTCCCGGGGCGAGATATGGCAATTGGTATCAGAGCCTAACCCTGGTCGCATGTGTGCCGACGAGGACGTCGAGCCCCTGAAGGGGGTGGATTGTAACATCCCACATCGCCCAAGGGAGTGATCATTAAATGTATATTCCTATCCCTACCTAGCACGAGGCATTTTGGGAGCTCACTGGCTTCGGGTTCCGTAGGAACTCCGAAGTTAAGCGAGAAGGGGGCTAAAGCAATCCCATGATGGGTGACCCACTGGGTAGTTGCTCGTGAGTTCCCAAAAACAAAACCGTGAGGGAATGGTAAGCCCAAAGCGGACAATATCGTGCTACGGTGGTGGAGCGGGCCCGGGAAGTGATCTGCCCCGGGCCGGGATGTGGCAATTGGTATCAGAGCCTAACCCTGGTTGCGTGTGTGCCGACGAGGATGTCGGGCCCCTAAAGGGGGTGGATTGTAACATCCCACATCGCCTAGAGGAGTGATTCTTAAATGTATATTCCCATCCCTACCTAGCACGAGGCCTTTTGGGAGCTTACTGGCTTCGGGTTCCGTAGGAACTCCGAAGTTAAGCGAGAAGGGGGCTAGAGCAATCCCATGATGGGTGACCCACTGGGAAGTTGCTCGTGAGTTCCCAATAACAAAACCGTGAGGGAATGGTAAGCCCAAAGCGGACAATATCGTGCTATGGTGGTGGAGCGGGCCCGAGAAGTGATCCGCCCCAGGCCGGGATGTGGCAATTGGTATCAGAGCCTAACCCTGGTTGCGTGTGTGCCGACGAGGATGTCGGGCCCCTAAAGGGGGTGGATTGTAACATCCCACATCGCCCAGGGGAGTGATCCTTAAATGTATATTTCCATCCCTACCTAGCACGAGGCCTTTTGGGAGCTCACTGGCTTCGGGTTCCGTAGGAACTCCGAAGTTAAGCGAGAAGGGGGCTAGAGCAATCCCATGATGGGTGACCCACTGGGAAGTTGCTCGTGAGTTCCCAAAAACAAAACCGTGAGGGAATGGTAAGCCCAAAGCGGACAATATCGTGCTACGGTGGTGGAGCGGGCCCAGAAAGTGATCCGCCCCGGGCCGGGATGTGGCAATTTTTTAACGGATCGGGTTAGAGACAAGGTTTTCATTTTCATTTCAAACATTTGAGATTGAATCGGAACTTCCAACTTTGATTTTTTTTTTTTTCTTTAGATTATCTGAAATTGAAATTATGTCAGAATTTTATAAATTGGAATCAATTTTGGAAATGTTCAGATTTGAAACGAAATTTTGATGACGGAATCTGAAATTCTAATCCAACTTGCACTCCTACACGTGACTCTGAGAGACAAACAAAGAAATATACCATGAATTATAAGGCAGCTTGTATTTGAAGGAAAATTTTCTCGAGGGAAAACCTAAAATGACTTTGTATGCTCCTGCGGGCGGATTTGCACTTCCAATGTCAATGCATTTTTTC